>NC_071978.1:18055306-18124253 GCF_026283585.1 Hylaeus volcanicus | reverse complement strand
TTAGATTTTAGATTTTAGATTTTAGATTTTAGATTTTAGATTTTAGAAAATAAATGAGAAGCATAGAATCAAGTCTTTTGTACGACGTATTGTTTTAAACAAAAATAAGGCTTTCAAATTCATTAAGATCGAGTGCACTTAATTTTTCAATTAACGAATTTATAAATTAACAATTCAATTCATGTTGTTAGTAACAATATGAAACAGTTAGTTCTTTTGAGATTTAACATTTACATGTGTCAACTTTATAATGATTGACAATATTCTCGCTTGTATAGTATTCAGTAGATCAAGAGATGCATGATCAGACATCACGGAGGTCTGACTTTTCATTTGTTTTGGAAGGCGTGTTTGATTTTTTTGACTTTCATTTAATTATAAGTAATTTGCACTATCATTACGTTACTAACATAGTTAATGAAACAAGAAATGCAAGTCACGATCTTGTCAGTGTCAAAGGATACAAACACGAACAGACAAAAAAGATTAACAATCACCTACCACTTTCGCTTTTTATCTTCATTGTTACAATTAATATTATATTTGTCGTTTATGTTTCTCTGAAATATTTAATTACTAAATACAAATAAGTTTAAATTGAACACTTTTTACCGTAACAAAAATACAATGCAATTTATTATATATTTAATGGATTATATCCATTAATAAATTGATTTGATTTATTTTACAGTTTAGAAAATATTTATTATCAACGCCCCTATTATAGGGAATCAGACGAATATATTGAAATTAGATTTAGAGAATTAGCTAAAAAAGAGAAAGAACAAAGACTAACCATGTTACTAAGGCAATTGTTTTCGACAGAATTTGTTTCATTGGTATCTGTAAATGATCATCTTGTATAATAATGAATGTATTATTAGTAGATTGCGGATTTTTATGCATTTATAGGAAATTTTAATATGCAAGAAACTACAAAATGTACACAGTATGCAATAATATAAACAAATATTAAAGGTATAGTTTATATTATAATATTTGCAGAGTAAACTGAATTCCTATTTACGTTCAATTTTTATAGATACGTTAGCAAAGATTTTATTTTGCGTAAATATCCGCAGTCCAATTATTAGGAATTGATTCTAGTGAAACAGTAGTACATACTTTTGGCGTCTATTAAACGTTCACGTGGACTGAGATCCGAAGAAGATAACTGTTCCTTCACCTTGGCAACATCTTTAGGGTGCAGGATATCGAACCAACTTTGACCCAACAGGTCGCCCTGCGCAAAAATAAAGTTCATCCAAATAAAGCCTTTCTAGGTTCTCATCGTCGTCTTGTTCAAGTGCTTTGCAATAACAAAACGATTAATGTTTGCTCCTTTCACTTTATTGCAAGCAATTATGTAAATGCGATAGGCACATTTCATTTCTATCTTAAACTTAACCTCCGCTGACATTCGTTTTATTGCTCGTATTTTATCAAGTCATTTTTTACGTCTGCGCACATTTAACTATGTGAACTATTGGTTTTATAGGCATATGCGAACGTATTGCTATTATATAAATTGATACAGCATGAATTTTTGAAAATAAAATGTATAAAACTGACGACAATTGGATATATAGAACATTAGGTTGGAAGTGAAATTTTATTTATATTTCAGTATTGTCAATAAGTGATAAAGGGTTAGTAAAATATGTAAATAAACATATTTTATATGAACTTACTTAGATTATTTCATTTTCTTCTCAATCATAGAACCTGCTATCATTTCCTCTAATTTCCGTATTACTATTATTTAACTCGATATATCAATCTTGTTAAATGAATTGTATTGTAGATTTTCATCTTCTTTTATAATATAAATAAAATATATTAAAATTGCACGAAATAGTGCGGTAGATGTAAAATATGAGTGTCAATATATTTTGTTAATGAACAACATTTGAGTGATTAAAAAATCGTTTTCTTGAAAAGTTTGAATTTAGTTTTCGTCCAGTATTCAAATATTGACCACTCACTTTATTCACAGAAAATAATCATACAGGAATTTCATTACTACATGGATGATTAATATTCAGTATACTTGCTATACTTCAGTATAATTCAATTTACTCGAACAAAAGTACGTAGACTTATGAAATGACCTGATACTGGTCAGTGACCAGTAGAAAACAGAGAGTGGTTACCTGAGAATAGTTGAGTGTCTGCAAAACAGACTCGGAAACGTAAAGAATTCTTCCGCGATCACAGCCCACCACGAAGACAAAACCCTCCGCGGCCTGAAACAGAAGAAATAGCCTTTGATTACGTCACCTAGATCAAATGTTTATTGCAATTCTGTGAGAAGGGCGTCGGGGAAATGACATCGTCACTGATGACGGTACAACTGTATTATACATTTTGTACACCTTGGAATACACGGTCTGTCTAAAAAGAAACCGAACTTTTGCTATAAAAAGAAAAAAGTACAAGTAAAGTTTTTACATACACGTTTATTTACTCAAAATAATCTCCCTCTGCGTCAAACCCAAAATTGAAAATTCCAATGAAAGGGGCAGCACATTATGGCAATATTTCGGAGATTCAGGCCGCTGTAACCGCCGTACTAAACGGGCTACCAAAACAGGAGCTGCAAAGGTCCTTCGAAATGTTAATTACGCGATCTTTTAGCTGTATTGACGCAGAGGGAGATTATTTTGAGTAAATAAACGTGTGTGTAAAAACTTTACTTGTACTTTTTTCTTTTTATAGCAAAAGTTCGGTTTCTTTTTAGACAGACCGTGTATACACAGTATAAACAATTGTCTTTCGATGGCTAAAAATTCAACAAATTGCTGTAAGAAGTTATCCTCTAGTATTTAGAGGAGAATATTTTGTTTACAGGTATTAGAAGACAGGCATTCTTTTATTATTTATACAAATTTATTTTCATACCATGTGATTTTTATAGCTATGACGTTGAAACCCATTAAGTGCAGTGGAATATATCTGTATATTTTTATAATAAAAAGTGGATACCCTCCACAAAATGGAGGGTAAATATCTTTATTCAAACTGAAGTTATAAACAACTGAATGTAAAAGCGCGATATCAATGTCTACACCTAATAATTGTCAAGTATTAGGTTGTCTCAAAAGTTTCTTTCGTTTTATTAATAAGTAATACATACACAATATTTTATGTCTAATGTTACATTATTTAATTGTGTACGATTCATTTTGTTCCATTACTGTTACAACATCAACATCTAAGAAATTAGATCGACTATTTATATAAACACTACCGCACAAAATAATTGAGTGCAAATTACGAAAGAAACATTTGGGACAATCTAATATGTCTACTCGCAATCTGTTAGAATATCAGCAATAAACAAAGTTAGCTATTGAACTTCATATAGCTGAATTGCAATGGTCATCTGGTTGACACTTAAGTCATGTATATAAATTCACTATAATGGATAAAATATCTTTAAATGATTGAACATAAAGGTTCAGAATTAATTTTTACACCTAATATTATCAGCCGTAGGCTAAGAGCAAGAGATCCATGTTATCCAGTAAGGAGTTTCTTCATTTCCACCCCTGTTCTCATCTTCGTAGACATTAGAAAGTACACGAGCACGATTTCAAGAACATTTGTCTCCCAATAGTAATAAAGGTAGTAAGTACCAATTATAAAACTGGTCCTCGAATGCCTGGGATAATCGTATTCCTTAGCGTGTAAATACCTGTGTGGATATCGAGGATATCGACTCGTCGAGTGGAGATCGCCTCGATCCGAACGTGAAATTCGATCGCATGTAAATCGCGCACTTGCAATGGCGAATTTACGGCTTTAAATACGTAGCAGCGTACTGACGTTAATGAATGTTGTATGCGACCGAAGATATATCGTCGCGGGCTTCGCAAACGTCGATTACGCAACCACAACGCACTTAGGCTAGCTGCTTTACCTAGCAAGAGATTGACGATACACATGCATACGATATTGACGCGCCGGTACTTCTGCTATCGTGATCGTTTGATAAAGATCCATGGACGCGAGGAATCAAACCTGACCGACCAATGATCGATACAGTAAGGAGGAACACTGAATCTGTCACGAAAATTTATCTGAAAAATATTTTTCATCATTTGAATAATTTATACCGAGGGAAAAGTTTTATGACGTTTGGAGTGTGTTCTATTTTAAATTCAAATTAAAGGAATAGTTGAAATTCATCGAATTAGTTTTGTACCACAATCTTTTTGTACGTATAGTTAACGCTACTGTAACGCGATTGAATCGTACCATGTTAGGTGGAACTCGAAGTGAAATTAAGTACATACATATGTAGATCTCAGGCTAGTCAATCAGGCTGATGTGTTCTTTGTTACATAAATTGCATCTACAGAGCACCGTGTTATGATGAATACGGTTATCAAATATGATTTTGAAGATACAAAAGGCGTTAAGTATATGTTTATGTATTTCAAATTATTTTATTCAGTTCAAGATTTCTTGTAAGAACGTTATTAAAACAATGTAATTATACAATTTTAAAAGATTCTTTCATGGTATAAGAAATTGCTATTTGAAGTTTTTTTTGCACACTTCGTAGAATTAGTCTTGGAGATCCTCAAGAATAATTAGTTTTTCAATTCTGCTCCATTCAGAATGAATTAAATCGACACAAATAAAATTCAATTAATATTAGCAAGCCTCATCATTGAACTGCGGATTTTATGCATTTATGATGCAAGAAAATATGACAAATATATGCTAAATGTACTCCAAAGGTATATGAACATATGCAAGACGAAATATTAGTATCATTATATTAATTAATGGAATATATTCTGCATACAGTCAGTCCCATAAGTATCGAAGAAAGTCTAGATGATAAGTTTTGATTAAAATAAGTTTAATATAAGTTTTAATATAAAATATAAGTTTTGATTAAATGATAAGTTTGATGTTCCCAATTAAATGTTCGATTATAAATATATACACGAATAAACTTTACACATATATTTAAACATATATTTACATATATATTACACGTATATTTGTAATGAAACATTTATTTGCAAACATTAATTGTATATCAATTGTATATTATGTATAGTTTGTACATGTTTACTATATTAAAATATAAAATCCACAGTCTACTCATTATTGATTCCATTAAATTTATCCAACACATGATCAGGATAGACATTGATGTCTTAAAATTCAATCCTGACAATATAAAAAATAAGTAGTATTCAAAAATATTAAGCAGACATAGAACGTTATAAACTATGTACAGGTAAGTTCAAAATGCAACAAAATGTTATGTTTGCTTGAAACATTGACCTTTACTAAAATTTAAATAAGTACATGAAATAATATTTGAACTTTTCTTAGACAACTTATTATTCTGATTACATGCACAGTAAAATGTGGCGATGAAATCGTCATGATCTAGAGCTGCGTGACAGTATCTGATAAATTATGATTCCATAGAGACATTTGCTCAGAAGATCATCCGAAGGTCAATATATTACACATGGCTAAATTTATCTTTTAATCAGCTCCAATATTACAGTAATGAAAATACATCATCTCATACGACATTATCGATCGGTCATCGATTAGTCTACGACTACTTGACAATTCAGTATTACATAATTAATCTAACAGATCATCGAAACGTTTCACAGCATCACATGGAAGGCACGATCTGCTAGTAAAGTTTTATCGATGAATCCAATACTCTATATGGCTATAAGAGGCCCTGAAAAAATATACATATATACATGTCGAATTGAGTCACTTCCTCCTTTTCGAAGTCGGTTAAAAAATTAATTGTATCGATTAAAGAAACCGATTCTGAAGTAGTGTTTTACATTGCAAAACATGATTTATTTCATGTTTGTATGATAACCACCTTGTAATAGAACATGGAGGAACGGATCGAATGATTAATGAACTAAACGATGAATAAAAATGTAATGTAGGGATTGATACAAAATTTTCTGGAAAACTGTGAAGCATACCAGAAAAAGAAGAGTGAAAAGAAGAAGTAGTAGTAAAAGTAATAGATTTTCAGCATTTAAATAGTTACTGTAAAGTGGATTTAGATGATTTCTAATTTTAATCAGATGGTCTTGCCTATTTATTTCGTACTTTATTTCGTACAAATACGTTATTTTACAGAATAATTAATTCAATATTAATCAGTTAATAGGAAATCCATAAAATAACTAGTTAAATTTGGCTAGTAAACTATTCTATGGTTTAACTACCTTAGATTGGTATTATATTAAATAACTAATTATTAAAATTAAATTAAATTTCAAAATAAAATTTCTTGAAGCATGTATTCCATATGTTAAATAGGGAAATCTGAGCTACCTCCATGATACTGTCAATCGTGGTTGGCAATTGCAAATTGAGATATTCACCATCGACGATAATAACACCAACACAAACGTAATTCAGCGTGAGGTGCTTGGCATGTGTCTTAATAGAAAGAATTTATTACTGCGTGTGCTATATAGCGATTTTTCTCAATAATTTTACGATTTACGACGACAACACCCATTGGAGCCTTAAGTATCCCCCTTTGCTGTATCGGAGTCTGTCATCGAGGATTAAAAGTTTGCAGGTATCATTCAATGTAGATGTTACCTTTAGATTCTCTACAATTCACAGTATTAGGTCATTTCATAAGATCATGCCACTTATTATTCTGCTATTCCAATTAATGTATGAAATATACCTTTAAGTGCTACTACTACGTTTTTAGAATATGTTCTCACCTATATTATTAAATATTACAGATTTTTCGGTAGGAATGAAAAAAGATTTGAAATTGCTTTTTATCTCATACAATTGATTTCATTTTACACTGACTAAAGAGTCCGAAACATTTAAAAATATGGCTGGTGGTATAATTATGCTCCGCAATCTATAGTTTTCAGTAGATTAATACATGCTTAATCAGACACCACTGTATTCCAACCCATCGGTTATTTTCAAAGGCCTATGCAATCCTTTCTCTCTAACCATGAACACTTTTCACTATTATTTTCCCTATCAGCATACGCAAAACCATAACTGAGACTTCAAATCCGAGTCACGGGATCTTAGCATGTCTCAAGAGGAGTTTATCATTGCATACGTCGTATAGTGATCTTTCCGTATCAATCTCGCGATTTACGACGACAACACCCATTGGAAAGTTTACAGTTATTATTCGTCGTACGATGGAATTGTTAATTTATCCGCGAGCCGGATACTGGGGTGCATATATCGGGAGTAATAAACTTGAAGCAATTCACAATGAAAGTTTCTGCCGGTAATAATGGAGCCGGAGTCGGCGTTGATCTGCTCGTGGTATGCCGGGTGTGGTCATTCCGCTTGGATATTTTGCTCGCGGGAGGGATAGAGGCAAAGGAAAGTCCCGATAAAAGATAAACGTATCTACGTACGAGCGCGACAATGAAAAATGCCTAGCCAAGCCACCGACACGTACTCTCTGTGCTCAGTCGCGTGACGGAATCTAGAGTAAAAAGGAACTCTAAGCGATACCGTTTCACGAGACTCCATTCTTAAACCTCCGTAACCGCAGGAAACGTGCTCAAGACGTGTCGTTTGTTTCTACACGATCTATACTGTACATTGCACGCCTATAAACGATTCCGTTAAGATCATTGCGACACGTCTGGTTGGTAGCGATTTTGAGGAGAGGCAATGGAGAGCCCTTGTGGTCTTATGTCAAGGTGGACTCTACACAGGATTTTACGACAGTCATTGCATCCGTAAGCGATCGGGAGTATACTTGGTGGAATAGTTTTAGTCTAATAACGATAAAGGGTGATTCTATGTACTGGGTGAACTTTGGGCTATTCTTTGATGCTAAATATTGAGCTACAGGATGCTAGCATTTAGGATTGAAAATTTTCTTTCTATTTTCGAACAGCCGAAATTCTTGTCACGTTATATGGTGAAAAATGCTGTAAGGCGATGAAATGGGTGGGTAGTAACAGAATAAATATGTCCCGTTACACAGCTTGAAAAGAACAGCAAATAAAGAAGAAGACCCACAGTATGATATTTCAGTGATCTAGCGGGACAAAACTTATGTGGTCCAATATTTCGGAATCTATTAGGTCGTCCACACACGAAGCTACTCAAAAGAAATGTAATTGGTTGGTGATTGAAATCACAAACTAGTTATTTATTAGTTAGTAATGATTTTGAACATTTTTAGAAAAAGCATCTACCGCTGTCCGTGCGGTGTAATATTACAGCAAAGTCATATCATCCTCGGTCATTGCTTGAACAAATATTGTTAATAATTAATGTAACTATTGTCAGAAATTAACTTTCAGTTATTCCAGCTACCAGATATAACGATATAGAAAAATTTCTAGCGATTACTGTGTTCGATGAATACTTATTCCGAACCGTGATTCTTATTAATATTTAATCGAAGACTGAATGTTACTATATGCATTGTGAATATTCAATTGGTATTCAAAAGTTTCAGATTATTATACCAATGTTTTTTGAAAAAGTAATATTTCCGAACATAAAAAGTTGAGAATAAAATTTAAATACGCAATCGTGAGTTATTTTTCTATATTTTAATATCTATTGATTGGAACAATTAAAACTTAATATCTCCGACATAATTAAACATTTGTGATACATACAGTATCATTCAGTGTTCGATTAAGCATTAATAACAATTACGGTTCAGAATAAGTATTTATTCGAGACATTAATCGTAAGAAATTTGTCAATATTTTAATATCTATTGAATGAACCAACTAAATATTAATTTCTGACAATAGTTAAAGTAATTATTAACGATACTTATTATTTAAACAATGATGGGGAATATGATTTTGCTGTGATATTAATGTTTCACGAATTATTTTCACGAGAATTATTCAACGAGCCTTCGAATCGACATGTCACGACATGTCATGCGGTTGTTGTTCGTCCTTCCCCTTCCCTACTTTGAAAGGCACAAGCGAGCCGCGACCCTCGACGTAGGTATACGAAGGGTGTGGTCTCATTCTTCGACGATCCTTCGGTCGGTATGGATCTCGTGATCGCGTGTCCGCGTCTCGCGTCCCTCCTATTTGTAGTTTCCGTTAGTTATCGCAGCTTGATATTGCTTGTGGGTACCTTAGTTTAGTCTAGTTAGTTTTAAGGCATGTATCTAAGTTAGTTTTAAGGCATGGATGTACGAGTCTCTGTCCTGTACCAAATAATTATTAATCGTTTGTTGAATTCTTTTGTTTGTTCGTAGGTCCATATTGGACTCGCAACATCGTTCTCCACTTCGGTCACTATTACTTGATGTGATAAGTGAAGTGACCAACTGTGTAACTGGACAGAAAGGTCGGTTGCCGTCCTCCTGGTGGATCTGTATTCGAGAGGAAGACAATCGGCTCCTCCGGATCGGTTCTCTACTCCCTGTATCCCGTCTGGTGTAGTCCAGGCTCCCGGCGCAGTGCAGTAAGTCCAAGGCGCAGTGCAGTAAGTCCAAGGCGCAGTGAGACGGATGCAAGTTGGGTCCGTGGTGGCTCTCAGATGGGTGCAGGTTGTGGAGGACTGGTTCGGAGGCGTCGGTCGTCTTCCTCTCGAGTCCAGATCCATCAAGAGGAAACGGGACTGACTCAGTAAGTCCAGTTACATGGTCGCGTCGCGTCGCGTCGCGATCTCAATTAACTTCACCCTCTTAATTCAAATAATTGTTTGGCAGAGTCGGACTTAGACTTTGGAAATCGAAGGGAATTTTGTTTTCCTTTGATTTTCATCGTTTCGTACTTAGTATTAAGCTCGTTGACTTTATGTAGAGTATGCATCTACGTATGTATACTGTATGTAGAGGGAGATCGAAGAAACTTTGATTCCTTCTATCTCCGGGTCTCTAGTCGCAGCAACCTCCACGTGGTGAGACCTGGTAATCGGTATCATTCGTGACGAACAATCCTTCGTCGCGAGTAATAGCGAGCTAATGGCTGCGTACTTGTAAAAAGATCTTTAGATATAAAAAGTGCAAGTGTAAAGTGCAAAAATGCATAGTGCAAAAGTATAAAGTGTAAAGTGTAAAGTGCAAAAGTTTAAGTTTTAAAGTGTTAAAGTTTCATATTTTCATTAATGTATTCTATGTCTATCCCATGGACTGCTAATATCTATATATATTAATAATACTAATACTATTCTTATTCTACATATATTATCGATTATAACAACACGTTCGTGATTGGATTGTCCATTCACATAGGTGCAATTATTATGATAGTGTTTATGCAAGTATGTAGTTAGCTACTTGGTAACAGTTGAACGCATTTAACTGGGTGAACGGTAGAGATACATTTTTAAATGTAAATGTTAATGACGAATTCGGTGGTCCGATGAATGATCTATTCATTAATTCATTTCTCTGTGAGTTATTTCCACTTTTCATTATTTCCTAAACTATGCGACTAAATACCATGCTGTACAGGGCAAATTTTATCTTTCAGATTTCACATTGAAATCATATTTTTATCAAAATAAAACGTAGCCTAACGTAGCTTTCTATTATTAAAAAAATGTTTAAAATCGGTTCAGCTGTTCCGAAGATTATCCCCTACATACATACAAACAAGCAAACAAACTTTACCTTTTTATAATATTAATATAGATTGTCGTACACCCAGACCATATTACACGAGGGTTAATCGAGCCTTTTGACCCAAACTTTGTACTAAAGGAATTTCAAATTTATACAAAAAAGATATTTAAGAAACTTATGTGCGTTTTAATTAATTGTGCCATGACAGTAATAATAGTATCTGTAGAAAACAGAATAATATTACTATCTTTCGACACGGATCTATAGCTGAATTCATTATTAAGGCTTATTTAGTAGATCTTTCCTCAGATAAGATGCTGCTAATCGCTTGGAGAGTCTGTTCAAACTAATTATGTAGTGATAAACTACCGATTAATTGAGAACTGTTGGACCGATTAATAGCGTTACATCTAAGACAGGACCAAATGAGTCTCACCGACGTATTCATCTATCAGATCTAAAGAGTAACGTAGTAGTATTGTTCTATGTATAAAAGTATTACTTATTACTAGACTGCGGATATTTATGCATCTATAGAGAATATGTAACGAACTAAGAAATCCACACAGTATCTAATAATATAAAAAGACATTGAAAACGAAGTTTATACTACAATATTTTCAGAGTAAAATAAATTCTAATTTAGGTTCAATTTTTATAAGCAAGTTTGCAAAGATTTTATTTTGCATTTACAATTTGCAATTTACTTATTACTCAAATAAGATATTTTCGTTGATACATCGGTTTCTTTTTAAACGAGTGGTATGTATATTAGCAAACTTTTAAACTAAATGTAAATTTCGAATAAAATACACATACATATATAACAACACTACTTTTTATTGGTAGTTCGGTAATAGTATTTTTTCGATACACAGAGCAATATAATTATGTAAGGCTTACGAAGCAGATCTTGTTTTAGATAAAACGCTACTAATCGTTTACGTAGTGCCTAAATTAATTATGTTCTGATAAGATTTAAATCTGATTGAAATCTTTTGCAGTTTCATCATATTTGGAACCAAATAGACTAACGTGCATTAGACAATTTAATTAATATGTCAAAAATAATTTAAATGATTTAGAAAGCACTGATGTAAAATATTCAATAAAATTACATCAATAAAGAATTCTAACAAGGGTCCAAATACAATATTGGAACGTAAGGATTATTTGACTTAATTGTCTACTTGAATTGACTACTAGCTCATGCAACATGAATGTATGCACGAGTATAGACCGCAATCCATCGTTTAATTTTTTTAATTAATTATTAATAATTACTACGAAGCATGCAACATAGACCCGAATCATTCATCGTGTCCACCAACTTAAATAATTAAATGATTTAGAAAGCATTTAATTAAGTCACATAATGACTTCCCGTCTTATATTTATTGCTTCTGGAATTCCCAAGGCACGATCCTGCCGTTCGTGAGAATTATTCGTAAATTCTTACCACATTACGACGTTAAGTCCTTCTATAATCGATAATCCGAGGTGCACGCAAGTTAAGTACTACTAGTTGACGTGTTATCAACATCACGCCGGGGTCTAATTGCAGATCTACATGCCTTCGAACCCTTCTCTTTCACCCGTCACGAGACCTATCTCTGTGAAAAATGTGTAGCACGCTGGAGAAAGGTTAGCCACGGCTGTTAGACAGAGTCAGTCCCGCGCGGAAGGATTGCAAAAGATACGGGACGGCCTTTTACAAACGACGCAAAAACTTTTCTCGCGGACTGCTCCCAATTAGCGAATTAATGACTGTATGGCTGATGCGATCGCACCCATGAAAGCATGGGAAAATGTAGAGAAAACTGAGAGTGGAAATAAATTACAATAATCGTATCGCGAGTTTGCCGATATTTTTAGAAGAAACGAGCGTCGATCTTGTGAGCCACTTCTGGTGTTGAAAATGAAGAGAAATTTGCACTTAGACGTTTTCGACGTTAACGATCATTCTCACGAAGACGCGAATAAGAAGATTTTCATAATTTGTGTACTTGCTTCCGAGGTAGATAACAGACAACCAGGAATAGAATTTGAAATGACGTGAATTCAAGTCAGCGATTGCGAATGTATTAAACAAAAAAATTAACCGAGAGGAGTTTTTCTATATAAAATTTTGGCTTGGATTTTACTAAAATGATTCACTTTACTTTGTGGTTAACTATCTTTTTCATCGTAAATGTTGAATATCATAGTGGCTAAATATTTTTCAATTATAAATATTAATTTAAAATATTCAATTATAGAATAAATTTCTCTTGGATTTTTCTACGATGATTCTCTCTGCTTTGAGTTTAACTAATTTTTTCACCATACATGTTGAAATAAAAAGAAAGAAACCATAACAGCACACGACCAGATATAAAAGTTACTCTTCTACGTTTAATTTAAAAAACGTTTTTTGTCCCAAATCGAACCATAAGCGCCCGAATCTCGCGCACATTCGCAGTGTTCGAATCGAGCCACGAATTACGCAAGTGATTCTGATTTAGCAGGAAGTCTTACCCGAATGGTATGCACAATCGTATCTGTTATCTGGTTTCCCGAATACGGAATCGGTAATGACGCATAATCTCATCGTCGGAATCGGTCGCTTTGAAACTTTCAACGATACTCGCGTGCTTACCTCCATCGAACGTCATAATAAGACTATCAACCTCGGCTCCACGCATGTTGCATCATTACTATTTACCTGGGGACATTTAGAAATCAATCATCGACGAGGAAATCGCGTCGGTTGATTTACGAGGATTGGGGGTAATGTTGTAGTCGAACTATACTTCCTTATTTGAGTCTTTGATGCACGAACCTGGCAGCTTTCATTGATACAGTCGGAGACGGTAGAAATTTAATTACGTCTAAGCAAGGTTTGCTTAGATAATTATACTAACAAGTTGATTAGCATTACCTGTATGAAACTACAATTTTTATTTTGCCATTCGATTTTATTTTCGTTTTAAACTGTGGAATTATTATTAAGTATTAGAATTTGCCACTATTTAATAAAATAAAAAAAGAAACACATGACTTGATATAATTACTTGATGTGATAATTACCGATATGATTACTTTTCCATATTTAATTTTAAAATGTTTTTTTGTCCTGTATCGAACCGTAAGCGCTCCAATCTCGTTAATTAGTGACAAGGAATTTTACAATTTCAATTTCATAAAGTTCTGTGTGTAATATAATGAAAAATTTACATGTTTATATAGAACTAATTAATTAATTACGTGGAACTATTTAATTAATGATAAGGAAGATAATTATGAAGATCTAATTACGTCAGGTCCTGTGTATATTATAATATGTAAAACACATATAAATATGTGCAAGTTACAATGATAAATGTTGCGTAATTGCAATTGATTATTAACTAATTATATTTCGTGAGAATTAGTTCTCCGAAAAGTTTAGAAATAATATGAAATCAGAGAATTCATTGATTCTTTGATCTGACGAAATATTCATTGATCGCAAAATAAGTCCCTAATGTACCCAAATGTATTCTAATATACAAACATGCATCTTTATTAATAATCAATAAATATATTGAAGCTACAACTTTCCTCCTAGAATTTTGCACAATAGGGTCGAGATGTATCGTCCTCCAATATATAAAATGCTTCCACAGTCGTTATTCCACGAATTTTTATTCATTTATGAACAACAGTAATTTCTGATGCTGTATCATTAATTCCATTAATGAATTACCAGCAATCAATTAATTCTGATAAAAGTTAATCATGTTTGTTATTATACTCACTTGAAGTATGAGCGTTTTAAGCTCTTGATCACTGAGGAATGCTGGCTTATAGTGACCTTCCGTATATGAGGTAACGGCACCCAGGATGGTCTTCAAGTGTTGCACCGCCATTCTCAATACGGTCAACTTATCGAGTTTGCGAGACATCGCGTGGCACATCGGTATCATCGCTGAAAGCTCCGTGATGTAAGTGTTCATCTTGTCTCTCCTTCTCTTTTCGATCTCACTATGATTCTGTCTGCAACACATTGCGAAGAAGAAAATGTTAACGTAATTTTAAGCCCTATCTCAGGATGGGCCAGCAAACTCATTGGTCTGGGCTTCACGTTCCAGAAGGCCTCTTTTCATGAACGAGAAAAACAATTAATTTTTACGCTATGAACTAATTGAAAAAAAAAATAAAAATTAATCATGAATTAATTTTTAAGGTTGGTTTATAATAAGTGAAATTTTTGGTACAGAGAGTAATACAACTGTTGCATTTTGAATTAAAATATTTTACGAAATTTATAATGGTGGTTGTATACATTGACCATATATTCAGAAAATATTAATAATATTGATATGTACAACACTGTGATGCGGCTTATTAATTTTCATATAAATTAGAACAATGCAATTGAATAAATATCTTCAGATCAAAGTTAAGAAACAAAAAGGGGGATAGGGATTGTATTAATAATGATAAAATAGCGAAAATTACACAAATATATCTTATGATATATATTTCATATTTTTTAGAAATAAAAGTTAAATAAAAGTAAGATATAGTCCACATATAAAAAAATGCAATTTGCACAATTCAGAACCAAAATTAGATTTAAAAAATGACGTGTAGTTCAAGTAGTTTTGTTCAAGAAGTACTTGTAATTGAAGCGTTGTAGGATTTGTCTAAAAGATTCACATTCTCGTTTCATACACAGTATCATATATTTAACCAGGTTTGTCTTCCACGTTTTCGTGCATCTTGCGTAATTTTTTTACTATTTTGAAGTTTTTTATGAAGATAACAAATAGAATAAATACAAAAAATTGCAAATCACGCGACTTACTTAAAAAAAAAAATTCTATACGTTTTAAACAAATTCGAAATCAGAAATCGATGACTTAAACCCTTCTCAAATTTACGTGAATTACATCACATTCCGGTTTTACAAAAATTCCTGTTATCCAGAGCAAAACGATATTGATTTTGAATGAAATGAACCAACCATATTTAATAAAGTCGGCGAGTGCAGATAATCATAGCGAGAACGTAGGCAGGAAATAATTACCACAGAACTTCAAATTAATACGATGTTAAAATTACGTTAACGCGCGGATGTTGGCACGCGCTTACTTATTTGCAAGGATAGCTGTGTATTTCTCAAATTAATAAGGCGACGCGCGACCCGCTTGTAAACCGAAACCAGCCTCTCTCTGCGGTGATTTCCGCCGTCCAATATCATGGCTCCAGGCGATGAATGCGAATTCTCGGTAGGCAAATCAACGACGTTCCACGCACAAAAGCGTCACTTATTAACTGAATCACCGTTTATAATTAATTCACGACGACGCTGGATGTCGCGTCGCTGAAGAACCTGACTGAAGATGCTGAAGATAAAATGAGAGCGTGAATTTTAAACGCAGCAACAATGTTTCAATTGCAGGTACTTCTCGAACAAATCTGTTCTTTTATTCTTATTCAAACTAAATTTGGTCGGGTAAAATGAATATAGAAGGATTTTTTAAATTTATTCATCCAAAAATGACTTAAACTGAAATACTTTATATAATGTTTCAATTACATGTGCTTGTTGAATAAAACTATTTCTTTTATTCTTACAGGCACTTACTTTGCTTTGGAAAACTGAATGTAGGATTTTTATAATTTACTCGAGAAAATAGAAGACGAGAATGCGAACATTGGAACATCTTACAATTTGTCAATTACAGGTACTTAATGAATAAAATAATTTCTTTATTTCTATGGAATCTAAATTTTGGTCTAAAAAAATGTATATAGAAGAATTTTTTACATTTATCTATCAAAAAGAGACAAAAACACAAACGTTGACACATTTTACAATGCTACAATTAGAGGTGCACGTTGAACTAAACTATTTTTTATTTTTATTTAAACTAAATGTAGCCAAAGAAAAAAAAGCAGAAGGATTTTTTAAATTTATTTAGGAAGACCCAACACTCCTCAAACATTTTTGTATTTACATTTTTCTCATCTTCTTCCATATTTTCTAGATTTATGCGTGCTATATACGACACAATTATAAATTTCGTGAATTGTTCTAATACAGAATATAGTAGGTGTCACATAATTGAATAATTGTATAGGGAACGACTGATTTAATAATCTAATAAAGTTTTCTCACAATTTGATAACAAATAAGTGTTGCCAGATGGAATTTATAATATATCGATTTAAAGCTAGCCAAATATGTCACAATATAATTATTTTAACATAGAATAATAGATATAATAGATTTGGACGTAAAAATAGAAGAATAAATCAAAATCAAATTCGAGTGTCTATGTTTCTCGTGCAAATTTAAATTCAGTTGTGACTCAGTTCATAATGGTAACACAGTTCTTAAAAGATAACGAATAAATAAACAATCCATAGATCCATTCAATAATTTTAATTAGGAAGCAATCTTCTCAAAAGTCAAACTAATCAATGAATTACTATCTTGCATCCATGAAAGATAACAAGTCAGATCACAATAGCGTAGGTATCTGTACAGAATATCTTCAGGATGTATTCTCAGTATGCGGTTAGTAGAGTAATCTTGTTTATAAATTGTATTCAGTATAATACATTGGTTTTCAAGATATGAAGTTGAACGTGCCGTCTTTTTTACGATCGTATCTTTATCACGCTACCACAGACTGGATTAGTGACGTCGCTGGTGAAGCCAGAAGAATGAACTAAGGTAGGTCAAGGTGGCCTTACCTTGGCAATACCTGACATAATACTACACAACCGCTGACCAAGATTGAGGTTTAAAGCGTAATGCGGTTTCTTACTACGTCCAAACGAAATGTCCATCATTCTTAAACGACTTAGACATTATTTAAACTGAAGAGGCTGGTTAGAAACGTTTCGTTATTCGTTCATTCACAATGAGTCGCGAACGTCTACGAACACCTTATAGGTTGTAGTATCATGGACAACTCGATAGTTTCGATAGTCTGCGGATATTAATTATTTTATTTATTAAATACTAGCTGCGATCTAATTTCACCACGCGTGGAATACTATTTATTTTATGTCGTTTGTGTTCGACTAGCAATTTAACCACGTGAATGTGTTTTATTAATCGACTTCGAAAAAGTAAGAGGTTACTCAATTCGACATATATATATATATATATATATATATATATATATTTTTGTTGTTGTTGTTTGCATTCGACTGACAGTTCAATCACGTGAACCTTCGTGAAACAATCAGTGACTGTCTTTCGTTTTCCGTAACACAGATGTTTGAATCGATATTTCTGATTCTTTCCTTATTTTTATCAAAATAAAATATAGCTTACGTCCTTCCTCAAGACGCAATCTATCTCCTTGCCAAATTTTATCGAAATCTGTTTAGCGGTTTAGGCGTGATAAGGTAACAAACAGACGGACAAATTTATGTTCGCATTTATAATGTTAGTAGTTAGTATGGACTAGAAAAATAATGATTAAAATTCTGCAGTGGAATAGTTGTCAATCTCTTCTGGCCATCCCCCCTTCCTCCTGGTTCAATCCTTTTATCATATTTTAGAGTTATTTTCTTACACAAAAACGTTACTATTATAGATGGAATATATTTATTGCTGAGAAAATGAAACATGTTCCTTGATTTTTATTTTAATCTATATTATTCTATAAAATTTATTGAATGTCACAGATTATCACTAAAACTACCGAGGTAAATACATACCTATTATGGATGCAGTTATGTATTTGTAAGGAGTAAATTAATTTGTCGATCAAATTGTTCCAGATGATTGCAATAAAAGCATTGTTAATAACTGAGTGACTTTAGGTAGATGTTTGAAATATACGAGTTAAATTGATCCATTTGGTAGTTCCAGTGTTAAATTGAAAACAAACGCGTAGATTATGTGTACAGAGACATTGTAATAGAGATCAGGTTGAGAATTCAGAAGGTACGTACTTTAATATATACCAAATTATGGACAAGCATATCTGTTTAAACTAAAGTTGTAAACTACTGAATAAAGACACAGAATCAATTTCTACACCTAATATGTTAAAGTGCACAATTATCACATATACAACTGTTTTGTTGGTTCTGATTTATAAACTTAAACAATCCTTACTTTGAAACCGATGCAGTTTTTTTTTTAACTATAAGCGTTGTACTTACTTTTTACTGTCATCGTTTGTGCGAACAGATTTGGCATCATCTCCCGTGTCGTCCAACAAGTCACTACCGTCGCTATAACAAAAAGCAATTTTAATTAATTTTTCAAAAAGCGTCGCGCAATATTAATAAAGGCTATAAATTGAGTACTTGTAACATATCCAATCGAAGCAAGTAGGTCTTATATTGGACAACTCAGCTTTATTGGATCATTCTAGCTTGGACCTCTTGATAAATGATAAGCACCATTGGAATTTGTGTCAATCTCAACGTAGACATGTTATCATAAAATTATACGCAGACTGGGTAGTTTATTTGAGTCGGCATAGCAGGCTATAGATAATTACATCAATCTAAGTAACCGTTTGGTAAATCATAATCAGTATCCTGTGTTGCTCACATGTAATAAGCCTTACCTGTACATATTCGTTTTAAGGAGGCCCAACATGTGAAAGGAGGCGTAAAATAAGAGGTCATTTCTCGAAATTCCTCATAAACTAACTAAACCATGGATTGCGTTCATACGTTGATTATGTTTTATTGAACTTAAATGTTTAATTTAAGTGGTTATTTAAAAATAAACAAATTTGTTTAAATATAAACAAAAACCAGTCTCATAATGTCATTAACGTTAACATTACTTTCTTAACATTTGACACAATATTCTTGAAATGTGTATCATTCGAGAAATGAAAAAATTTGATTTTTTAATCAATATTATAGTGTTATAACACTGTTCTACACTCAAGGTCGTAACTGTAGTAAATCCAAAAATTTCTATTTTAAAATTTAACATAACATTATTGAACTGTGTTCTTTCAAGAAATGAAACACAAATATACGTTTGCAAATAAATTGTTTAGTTTTGTGCTCCCTCAATTTTTGAAAATAAAAAAGGAAAAAATCTCTTAATCTTGCAGAAATATGAGTATCTCTACAAGGCAATGCAAACAAACATACCATCACGATTTTTGCGAAACTATTAATTTCGTTAGAGAATATAATACATTTCGTTCGGCTCGTTTACCTTGGGTAGAGAATATAGTAACGGTAGAATAATTCAAGAAGACCTACTCGAGCCAAGAAACGTAAAAACATGGAGAAACCAGACGCGTACCACTGAAACAATTTCTTCTGCACCCTTGCAAAAGGGCGTTACCCCTTTGACGCGGAATTTCGCAAAGTTTTGCTCGAGTACAGCTTCGTCGCACTTACTGTCTTGCAAGTTTTAAGAGGCGCGCTTTAAATTTCTTATTTTCATAGAGAAACATTTTTATTTCGCGCTCGTTCGTTTCGTTGGAATATAAATGCTCTAAACGATGAATTTTTCTCAATGTTACTACAAAACTAAACAATGTATATTTCATTGTATAGTATAGAAGAATATTTCCTTCTTCAAATGTATTTAAAAAAAATGCACATTTCATGTTGTATGCTTTGTTGAATGTGGTCCTTGTAGTTATTAGATCTAGAAATTAATTCTGCGTTTCTTTATTCAATTACTTGTGACTAGTTATCTCTATAAGTTTCAATATGATGGTCATTGCAATGCATCTATACGAAGTTTAGTAGTCACTAAATTTTGCTTTTTGTTATTCTTCTACAATTATTATAATTATCACGCGCACTTGTAATCTGTTAGAAAGAAGAGTTATCTGTTGGATAAAAGAGATTTCTTATCAGATTTCTATTAGTAAAATAATGCTTTAATAAGTGAAATCAATTTGCCAAAATTGAATACATGCGTGTCTTTTTATATGCATAAAAGTCATCATAAGTGGTTGCATGGGTCCAAATGACCATGTTCCAAAAACTTAATGTTAGGGAATTAAACAAATTAATTCCGAAGGTGAAATATTAACAAAAATAAATCTGAATACGATTCATGAATTTTCCGAAGTTACAAAATTAAATACTTGCTCAAATGGTAGATTATTTAATGTTCAATTGTCTCCAGATAAAATTGTATCCTTGTAGAAATATTCACGAGTTCAAGTGTGACAACCAATGTGTTCATTCAGATTTACGTATATTCCTATACGTAGCGTGCATAAGCAGATAAACATTGCTGACATAAAAGAACATTTGTATAGATGACATCAAGCACGATGATAATTGAATAAATATCTTGAAAACTCGGATTCGTGTATAATTGGAATAGTTTACGAAGTAACGATTGTCATTATAATTTTGTTCTTGGTTCAAGCTTCACGGTTATGAGCTTGTTTTATCGCTCCTAAATTGGATAGACTCCGGTCAGAGGGTAGCGCGGTTACTAAAGGCAATTTCGACCAGCCACTTCCCCGGAGACGCAAATCTTCGGTTCTGTTAATGATTAAGTTAACCCTTTGAGCTGGTAACCGACACCTTGATTGGTAATTATTCGGAGTCGTGGCCGTTTAACGGGAAACGTCGCGAAACGCGTCGACGGGGTGTCAAGAGGGTGAAGCGGGAGCGGAAAGATGTTTGTAGATGGAAATGTCAATCTTGAATACATTTGGGAGGCTTCGTTTCGACGTATTCTCTACGGGTACCGGGTTAATGTGTAATAGACCGATACCGTACGACTTCCACCTACACTCATACGCGGAAGTATTCGAACGCTTGTACCTCAAATTATAAGCAATTGAAATTCGTAGATTTGACTTGCATTTAAAAAACAGTACTGCAGCAACTAAAGGGTATGTGTTTGGAGAATGTATTGACAAAATTAGAAGGAAAATATCGTTCGATTTCCACTCTACACTCACACACGGAAGTATTCGAACGCACAGTGGTCCGAATCGCCGAAAATATGAACTAAATGCGTCATGTTTACATTGTATCATATATCATCATGAAAATGGTAAAAAATTAGTACTTTTTGGGTAGCAGAATCGGAAAACATTATAAAAAATATCGTAAGAGTAAAAATGATAACATAAGATAGATATTCTCAAAGTTATAAAAACATTCCGTAAATTCTGTTCTGTAAAAAAGAAAAAGGTATTCCGAAAAAGTACTCAATACTTGGACTCCTAATGAAGAATCCAGATCAATAACTCACTAAAGAAGATATTAATAATAGATATCCCCTGGAATACATTTCACACAATTCGTGTTTCATTAAAAAACCTTATTGAAACCTTTTGGATAACTATCTAGTCAGGATCACCCGAATTTGCTCAGTAAATGTTTTCGTCGAATTAACACAAATAAGTACACCGTGGTGTAAGATGTGCAGAACTAATTTGAAGAGAATCTTCGAGTCACCGTAAAGCCTTAGTCAAAAATCCTAACGCAACCATTTGACTATGCATATGTAGCTTGCCCCCTTAACCCTTTCGATCCAAGTTGGTTTTATATGTCCTAGTGAATATTTCTGAGTACATTTGGCCAAATTACAAGTGAGACTAAATAGGAACATAGAAAGTAACGAAGAGTTTGGAAATTTATACATTTGATATGTTTATAAGAAATATATGGAAAACTACTGTTATGGGAGAAATTCGTGTGTAAATTTGGAACAAGTGCAAAGGAAAGTAATGAAGAGTTTGGACTAAATAGGAACATATGTGAAAAGAATTAAGATCATTCGCGTTGGGTCAGTTCTTATTCAACTGCGTTTGATATAAAATCCCTAGTCTACTTATAAGTAGTCATTTTTATATATTTTTAACGATCAAAAAACAATAATGAACATCATTCGCGGAGAAATTGTTCTTTCTTAAGGTCGATTCAGACTATACGACACGGACCGTCACGTTCCGGCAACGACACGACAAAACATTAAAACACGCGTTTAAACGGAACTATTCACATTATTCCCATTGATGGAACGTTCAGGTCGGTGTCTGTTAAGTGTGATTAGTTCCATTAAAACGCGTGTTTTAATGTTTTGTCGTGTCGGTACCGGTACGTGTCGTTGCCGGTCCGTGTCGTATAGTCTGAATCGACCTTTAGGCGGCAAGAGTCGTTGATTTGGAGCTAACCCTAGTTTAATACAATTTATTTCTAAAAGAGAAACGAATAGAATACAAACAGAAAGAAGTGAAAGGGTTGAGTGTGGTACGATTTCGCTAATTTTCTCGTATCGATCAAGAGTAAACACCGCGAGAAATCGTTTGGTCGACTTACTGGCAGGAGAGCTTCCGCTTTCTGGAAACCGCGACGAATTCGTCGGAGGTATCGGTGGTGGTCGGCTCATGGCTGGGGGTGGAGGATGCGCTGCGTTGGTGATGATGACGATGATGATGGTGACGGTGGTAGTGATGGCCGGAGGCGGGTGCCTGGTCGGGGACCATAGTCGGGGGTGTCTCCATATGCTGGGGCGGTTCAGCCCCCGTTACGACCTGCGGGGTGGTGTCGGTGGTGGTGGTAATGGTGGTAACGCCGGTGGTACTGGGGGCGGCGGTGGTTGTGTTGTTGCTGTTGCTGGCGGGGGTTGGAGTCAGGCTGAGACCTTTGCCACCCCCCGCCGAGACGGCGGTTACTTCTCCCACCCCCGAGCCCGTACCTATGTCGCCGAAGTAAACCGTGGAACAGGAATTTCTGAAATCAGAACAACAGATACGTCAATTCTTCATACGATGGATCCTTTCTCGAGATGAAGAAACGTGCGCACAGTAAATATTGAATTAGGGAGAACAGAAATCTGAGATTAACTGATTATTTGATCTATAAAACTAAATATTAGGTTGTCCCAAAAGTTTCGTCCGTGACTTGCACTCTGATATTTTGTGTGGCATTGTTTATATAAATAGACAACCTAATTTCTTAGATGTTAATGTTGTAACATTAATGGAGTAAAATGAATGGTACGCAATTCAAAAATGTAACATTAGACATAAAATATTGTGTATTTATTGCTGTTTAATGAAATAGAAGAAACTTTTGGGACAACCTAATAATTTGCACTCAATTATTTTGTGTGGCAGTGTTTATATAAATAGACAATCTAATTTCTTAGATATTGATGTTGTAATAGTAATGGAGCAAAATGAATCGTACACAATTCAATAATGTAACATTAGACATAAAATATTGTGTATGTTTTATTTTATTAATAAAACGAAAGAAACTTTTGGGGACAACCTAATATATACGTTTGGTTATTTTTTTTTTATACGGGTTTATTTTACGTTGTATCTACAGCATGGTAATTAACGACGAATTCGATTGGGTTTCTGGTTAATTAACGGTGCTATATACTACTGTAGAGTTTGGTGTCCTTGAGGTAATTGATGGTATTTTGCACATGTTTCTGGGATATTAGTGCTGTTTCTGAGTTTAGGTTGTACTTCCTTTTTGTAGTTCGAATCTTCTGCATTCGTACAGTAGGTGGTCAATTGTAATTTCCTTGTTGCTTTGGTTATTTTATTAGGAATTAGAAGTTATATTCTCTTCTTATTTCCTCTCATAAATTAAGAATTTCAATCTAGAAATTACCGTTTATTTTGCGAAAAGTCAATTGATATCTCATCGTGAGATAGGTATATGTAAAATTCCGGTACTTTTAGTACTAATAAAACCTGATTAGATTTCATAAAAAGTTAATAAAATAGTTGATTTTTTAGGAAATTGAAAATATTAATTTTGTCCTTGAATTCGAAGTACTCCTCACAGACACTGAAAAATCTTTAGTTGACAATGAGAGAAAGTTCGAATGCTAAGGGATAAAACGCATACAATGGAGGTTTAGAGTTGAATGTTTTCATATTTTTAATAGATATGGCACATATTTCATATTCGAGCAATCTTATTTCGTTCATTCCGACTGAAATTGAAAGAAGGTCCGGAGATTTTTGGTTACCACACAATGAAATTATGTAAATTATTAATTTAACATAGTAATCTTGAAGACAGTTTCTTCAATACCAGTTGCACAGTTCGTAATACATATTTATAGGATTTTCATAGTAGGTCTTTCCTTTTGACATGTACTTATTCCTTTAGATGTTACAAATTTTTAACGTTTACTGTATTTAATAAATTTGGCTTTTATGAACCGAAGATGATTGACAATTAATATCACAGAACAGCAAACATATCCAGAACTTTATTATTTCTTTATGCAGGTCCATTAACTCATGTACTGTCCTTCCATATGTTCGTTAGAAACAATAATATCGATTTCTTTTTTATTCTTTAACTTCTTCTGCCATTGGCTTCTTTTTATTGTGAACAGTGTATATAAAAAAGTTGTTAAGTGTAATTAATAAAAAGATTGAAAATTTAACGGAATAAAAATTGAGTTATTAGTATCTATGTAACGTTAATGCAAGGCTAAGGACATGCATATTTTTAAGACGAATGAAAAATACATTTTCTTAGAAACAATAACTTTACAATAACGTAATATTATTACGTTCACGAAGGCACATTCTCTGTATATTTAATTAAATATTAAAAATGAACTCTTTACTTAAAACTAAAGGCAAACACATATTTCAACAGCTGTAAAAATGTCAGAAGAACATTGTTAAAATGTGTTTTAATTAATGCACCGATGAAATAATACAAAGTGTATAATTGTGACATAAGCGTCACCTGTATCAACAGTTATTTCACTTTTCGATTATTTTTCATTTATGATTACGACTTCTTGAAGTGATGTTGCTTTTGGATATATTCTTCATCGTTTTAACTGCAATAAATTATTCCATTATAGAATGCAATAAATTATATAATTATTCCATAATTAGAATTTCTGGTCCTATATGTGTTGAGTTCTTTTCAAGAACAGAGTTCAGCTAAAACTTATGTATTAACAATGTATATCATCAAAAATAAAATTGATTCTTGAAGATAGAAATGTACTTGTATGTTAAAATTAGTAGCATACTTATTTGAAATCGCTAAAACTATCATTTAGACAATTTTGGTTGAGCATGAAGGTATGTGTTCGTATGGTATTTAAATAACAAATTTTTTAATTCGACTCATACTTACTTGTAGAATTATTATTTAAACGTTAATGTTCGAGAAGTTTAGATGATTATCGATGTTTATATAATAATAATATGAATGAGTTAGAAACGAGATAAAAACTAGATTTTTTAAGTACTACTGTGTCACGTAACCTCATTGGCTCATGGTCAACCAGAATTGGTTAAATTACAGTTTTAAGTGTTTCAAGTTAGGATAGCATTAATTTAAACGTAGATACACAATTTAATACATTGTACCTATTGCGAAAAATCAAATGGAATGTTGTTGTGATATATAAGAATGATATAAAGGGCTTTTCAAAAGAAGCTTTCAGATATTGTTTTCTTAATAAAACACAAATGACATTGATTAGATAATTTTTTTATTTGAAATGCAAGTAATTAAACGTCAAAGATTATATTATTATTATTATTACTACCGGGGTGCCGAAACGTGAAAGAACATGTTTAAATATCCACCACGACTACGGTGGAGCATATTGTTATTTAAAAACAAAATCATAATGCCCCTCTCTTTATTTCTGAGTGAAATATGTCCTTAAAGAGCTGCATGGACTTGCTTGTATAGACCAATCTACAGATACAAATTTTGGACTAAACAAGCATGAGATTGTACATATTATTTTATATTGCGATTAAGGAGGTATTCCTTTTTTCTGAGTCAAAAAATAGATTTTTGTTGGTAATATTTTTGTGCTTAAGGTCTTTACAATATATCTACCAAATAATATTGAAAATTTGTAAATTGTCAGAATTATAACTATACAGGGTAGTTGAAATAACTTGCTCATTTGCATTAGTTTCTACGTATGCATTTGATGAAAAACTGTTGTATAAAAAATTGTAAACAGTTATATACTCTTGTATACAAAATTTTTTGATAAATTGCATACCTTAGAAAGTAATGAGAATGAGCAAGTTATATGGATAACCTTGTATTAGGCTGATCAATCACGAAACTTCAAACGCTTGAAATATTGCATACATATAAAGACCTCATCTACCTATACCACGAACTAGGATATTTTTGAAATCACAAAAATGACTATATTTGTTCAGGCCGCTAAAGTCACAAAAATTCGATAAAAAAAAAATAATAAATTGAATATTAAAGTGTCGCTATTTTATCAATATTCTCAAAACTGGTCAGAAAGAAGAGTACCCCTTTAAGAAAAATGATTCGGAAGACTAGCTTGTTCACATTTGAAATTTTGTCGGCATTCACCATTCCTCGCAAATCTCGTGGAACAGTGACGAAAGAATCGAGTGTATCGAACCTGGCAGCGGTAATTGCCAATCTCGCTAGCAAGGTGTATACTTGTTCCTTAGTAGATTGTTTATGAATCGACGCATTTGATTGCACTGTTCTATCCGTGCTTCACTGGGCACGTTCTTTTTCTCCACGATACATTGACTCGATTTCAAAGTTAATCGCGGTTAGGTGTACACTTAATCGTACTAACGCAATACGGGTATGTACTCGTACGGTTTTTTCTTCTCTACGTTTCCTATTAGTTCGAAATTTATGCTTTGACGTAGGAAAAACGATTACAACACGTACAAGGTACCGAATAAAACGTGTTACATAATTTCTAATTCCGTTGATAAGGAAAATCTGTATCATTTATTTTCTTGGCGGTAAGAACAAGATATCTTTTGATAATTCTTGATGTTTTCGCTACATTTGATATACTTCTTAATGCAAGTATGTTAGAAAAATACAAGCGTCTTTTCCCTTCAACGGTTCTGGGGTAAGTGCCGTGCTGTTCCTCACAGTCCTCTTACCAAAAGGCAATGGCTTCCCCACTCCGTGGCCAGATCCTCTAGGACAACGTCTTTGTACTTTTAGGCAATGCAACGTCGGGTTGCTTGCCAATCGACACATCTGTTAGATATAAACAAACAGACCTTCGTCACTCGATACTTAGTGCCGAGGCATCATCTCTCGCCGGCCGACCGCCCATGGTGGTCGCCTGGCGTTCATCAGGAATCCGCTCGGTCGTCCTGACCCTGCCGTAAAACTGTCGCAGTCCAAAATGCGACTAACTATTTACCGTAAAGGGTTCCTAAGGACGTTGACGTTAACAAGTATACAGGGTGTCCCAAAAGTCGGGGAGGAGCCGGAAATGGGGGGTAGCTGAGACGATTCTGAACAACAATTTCCTTTGCAAAAATGTCGGATGGGGCTTCGTTAAGGAGCTATTAAGAGAAAACCCCGACCAATCAGAGCGCGCGTAGACCGTTCGAGCGGCCGCGGTAGCGAAGGCTACGCGCTGGCGGCCGCGCTTGTACGCGAACAAGTGACTCGACGTGCATCGAAGGACATTGACGCTGCTGCCTAGCGCATAGCCTTCGCTACCGCGGCCGCTCCAACGGTCTACGCGCGCTCTGATTGGTCGGGGTTTTCTCTTAATAGCTCCTTAACGAAGCCCCATCCGACATTTTTGCAAAGGAAATTGTTGTTCAGAATCGTCTCAGCTACCCCCCATTTCCGGCTCCTCCCCGACTTTTGGGACACCCTGTATATTGAATACATCTAATTTTAAAATGACGAACAATTAATTGGAAATGATGACCTAAATATTGAAATTAAAAGTATAAATAAGTATAACATAAAAATTAGAGGACCAAACATTTTATACGTGTATAATATGATTATCTATTGGGTTGTCTGGAAAGTTCATGCCGATTTTTAGTAGGCGGTACAGGTCTGAATGTATCGGAATGGTTGAAAACAAATAACATGTAGACATCCCTTAAAAGGTGGAAAAATTGTGGAACAAAATGGTACATATATAATTCAATAAATATATATCGAAATTCAAACGTGTCTTTGAATGTTTCTTAAAAATTAGCACGAACTTTCTGGACAACCCAATACTAGGGTTTCTCGAGTAAATTACCGATTTCTTGATAAAATGATGGTAGAGCTATATTTACTGCATTTTATTAATTTTAATATACGTTCAATAAAAGTAATTGGCAGAACATTGACGGATAATTAAAGAAAATTTATGAACACGATATAGAAATTCACAGTACAAATATAATATGATTATCTGCCAAAGTTTTATAAAAAAATGTTCATTCTTGTAATGTATCTTGTTCATATTGCTAATAAGTTCTCGCACAGTCCTCAAGAATTGCATGTAAAATTAGACAATACAGAAGCAATTAAAATTAAGGTCTACTCACGAAGTAGGGAACAAAAAATAAATTATCATACGTATATAATCATTACCTATCATGGTTTTAGAAAAGAAAATTAATTCATGAATCTTATAATTTATTTGGTTTTATTTACCAAATCTGATAGAATTATCTCCATTTTATTAGCGCGATATTTTCACCACGTAAGGCCTTCCTCAAGTACAATAAAAACAAAAGAATAAGAATAGATTATTTTGTCCTATCTGATACATATTTTTGTAAAATAAATCTTGAAGAGAGTCACACAATCGTTGATTACATGACGATGTACATTTAAAAGACCTTTGATTCGATTATGTTTTCACATTGCCAAAAGTAAAACGTCTATCGTTTATCAATAAACATTTAAAGTTACGATCCCATTTCAGAAACGGCGGAGGTTCAATTCGATTGCTTCAGATTGCGTTTATACGCGCGTTTCACGATGAGTTTCAGAATGACTTGGTGACGATTCTTTCCGTCGTGAACAGGCAAACACACGTGACGAAGGTCGGCCACGTATCTACGCCGGCAGCGTGCTAGTAGTTCCGTATATTATGATGTAACCTACGTAATTCTATTTATTCATAGATGCGTCAGTGCATGCAACGTTCCTGGTATCGCGCAATGCGCCTTCACGCGATAATAAAAAGAATGCACGCGACGTTTCGCAAGTTTTACGCTCGAGTATCTGAGAATTATTAACCATGATTGTTCGGAGCAGTTTGTCCTTCTTATCAAATTAGGCGTAGACATGAATTTTGTGCTATTTCAAAGTAGATTTCTCAATTATTTGTAAAGAAAAATTATGCAATTTTTAATTATTAGAGCGAACCAAAAGTTTCCTCTTGTTTTTCTATCTCTTTTTTATGGAATATTTAACATTATATACTATAACATTGTATAACAACGAATGTTTAAACTAAAAGCATTTAAGATTCATGTTGTGTACATAATATCATTTAATAGAATCACAATTGTTTTTTTTATATTGCGAATGTAGTAGTACCCAACAATTGTATATTTTTTATTTTGTTCTTCTTACTAAGTTTAGGTATAGAAATTTATTTTGTGCTTTTTCAAAGTAAATTTACTATTTATTTATGAAGAAAGACAATTCAACTTTTAAATATTATCTTTCCATGTTGCATTTCAATGAATATTTAAATTAATGTATTTAAGTTTCATATTATATTAATACATCTTGAAGTGCTATCTTATATCCTGTATTAAATAAATGTGTATTAAAGAAAAAGTATACTACAAAAGATTAATAACAGTTGCTTAATAAAATTAAGAAATATAGATAAAACAAATATTCAAATATGCTCCAATTATTACGTAATCCTTCTTAATAAAAGGTAGAAAGAACATTTAATTTGTTATTTTTCATTGAACAAATATTAACAACTACTAGGAAACACTGCAAGAACAGACAAAAAGTCTCACTAACCTGTTTATTGAAATTAAATTAAGAAATTCTCTAAAAGAAAAGCAGAATGAATAACGAATTTCTGAAATTATGTTGCTAATGCCACTTTCGTAACGATTACCGCTGCAATAATTTACATTATACAACTCACTGGTATTCTGTATCAGTATCTGCGCGTTTCTAAATGTCGAGAAAAATTATTTAATCCTCGTAACGGCCATAAAACAAAGCCTTTACGTATCAGTAGTGTAAGTAAAAATTGAGCCAGACAGCGAAGAGTTAACTCTCCAGTTATGGTATCGATTCATCATAATCTCTAATTCCTATAGATCGAATATTCAATTGTGTGTATCTCTTTTACGTCATAGCGGATTAAGAAATGTGCACGTACGAGCCTTGTTACATAACTCGGCAAAGATTGCGTAAAGATTTTCACGAAAATGTATACGGTGTCTCGTCACAAAGAAACTAGCTCGATACATTCGTTGTTTTAAGTAATTGGCAGAAGAAAATCGAATTAGTAGTTATTTTGCTTGTTCATATTGGGTTTTATGAGCAATGTGAATGCTAAATGACGAAGTAAATATGATAATATATTAGTTGACCATGTACTGATGAATTTCAAATATGAAACAACATTATTTAATTCATCTATTACTGGATAATAATAAAATTGGAAATAGCAATATATTTCAGAATATACATGTAAATTCACATTTTGAATTATTTATTTTATTATCATTTGTATTTTTATTTAATTATGGATGAATAGTTAAATAGTTTTTATATACGATTGTAGATAATTACTACATGTTATTGACTAAGAATAATATTTTTATTGTAAAATACGTATTATGTAAAACTTATTTAACCTTTAGTTGAAACCTGAATCAAAAATCTGAAACTTATTTAACCTTTAGTTGAAAGCTGAATCAAAAATCTGAAATGCGTTTCCTTTCATTTAGGTGGAAGTTTACGTAAAAAATTGCCAGTAGATATTACTGTAATTATTATTTCCATAGCCGTTGTATATTGGAAATATTGAAATACACGTATGCATTGTTATACTTTAATTCAATTAAATTTATTAAATATCAAATGTTATGAAATACGAAACAAATAGTTTGTTATTTATACAAAAACGAATTTTGGATCGAAGAAGTAAAACGAACTGTTATTATGGCAAGATACGATACTGTAATTGTGTAATTAATTGTGAGAATGAATGTATTATGGTATCTCTGATTTTTACTTAATAGATTCAGATTAAAACATTGTTTTTTATTTGTTTACATACGCGTGACTCAGCATTTCGAAGATAATATAACACTTTAATAAGTAAATAGTAGTTTCAGGATAGATAATTTTGATAATCCTTAAGACTGTTACCCTCTCAAATTTTATTATTTAAAAGCTGGACATTTTATTTAAAAGAACGAAAGTGACCTTCAATTTCTCTCTGTCTTCGCTCACAACAAAATTAGTATGATCTTGTTGTATTTTAACTGGAAATCATGCAATTTTTGTAAATATATATAATTCACATTACAACACATCTTGATATTATAAATAACAAAAATGGTGGTCTATATTTGATGAAATACCTTATATATTACTTACACATGTATACGACATTTGAATGATTTATCGTCCTTGAGGTGACTGTTTTTAATTTAGATCTTTTCATTTTTCTTAACAAATTTTCTCACAAATAATTGTATAATTCATGTGATTAGTCTGTATCTTAGATTTTTTCGAAATTACACGAGACTAATTGAGAAGTATCCTCTTTATACATTCCAATATGTGTTTTACATTCAACAAAATGTAATTCTAATGACATTGTTAATTACACCGTCAAGTTATGTGATAAATCTCAAGTCATACGATGCAATCAAACGTTGAATAATCTCGCTGAACTAGTTAGTGTCGTAATATGATGCAACTCTTTAAAGAGAATTACGTGTAATCCCTTCAAGATAACATTTTGGTAGTACTATGCGAAAACGAAATTACGATAACAGCGAAAGGCGTTAATGCACCGCGGTACTAAAAAGTATTCTCATTTGCAAATTGAAATGAATAGAAACTTGTGCGCGTATGGTTTCATCATTTACATATTCATGCATCATCCGATTATGTCATGTGTTAACGTAATATCCCGTTATCGAAACAAGAAAATAATAACCAACATTATGTTCTCTTTTTCCTTTAACGCTCCAAGAAATATACACGAGTACATTACAGCAAACAGATCCAAACTGTCTTATGGACATCGTTGAAAAGATATAAGTACTCGTCAATGTTCAGAAATTGCAAAGAGACTGTGTGTAAATTTAAAGATACTGAAATTTATATATATTTTCTTTGCAATTTTTGAACATTCACTCAGTAAATATTTCAGTATCGTTAAAATCATGTACAGTTTCTTTAAAATTTCTGAACATCCAAGCTGCTAATATTTCAGTATCTTTAAATTCATACACATTTTCTTTGCAATTTTTGAATGGATGTTCAGAAATTTTAAAGAAACTGTGCATGAATATAAAGATACTGAAATATTTACAAAGTGAATGTTCTCAGAAATTGTAAAAATACTTTGTGTAGATTTAAAGATTTTTTTTATAAAGACACCATTATAGACTGAATGCTCAGTGTTTTGAGAAATAAATTATTTCTATTTAGCGACGATATTGCTTGTAAAAAAAATCTGTAGGCTGTGTTACCAAACATTAATAATATGATGATGGAGTACATTATATAAAATACAGGTGTTTTTATGTAATAATAGATGATTTATGAAAATTAACATAATCAATAATAATTATTCTGTAATGATACTAATAGAATAATAGAATAAAAGTATAATGAAATACCGTAATAGGTAATGTAATAATTAATATATGATTAATCTGGAAAAGGGATATGATTTATTGTTAGTACAACATAATCTTTTACTTCCAGACCCCATTTATAATGATTTACTTGGCAAAATAATAATAAAAAGGTCTTACGTATATTTCATTTTCAAGAAACGTCGAGTATTAGTAAGTTCAAAAATCGACAAAACTTGCATTGTTACATTGATTTCCTAGCAACACTTGAATGTTTATTTCGATTCTCAAGGGTGTAAACGATTACATCTAATGTTAGTTAAGGGAACTCTACCGACATAAATCTCTAACCGATCGATTATTATTCAGTTACTTTCCAGATCGGTTATTATTATTTAAATTTTAATATTATTTTACAGGAGCTCCGTAAAGGGTTAAACAGACGTAGATCACGAGGAGTTCACCAATTAAAACAACAAATAACAAAAATATTCTCTAGCCCAAGGGTCGACTGTCTTTGGCGTGTCGATACGAAGCGATCGTTCGCTCCAATGACTAATTGCTTCAAGTCGAATACGGTTGTATAGTCCACCGATCGAACCTCAAGATCAAGATCTGTCGCCTTTTCAGTAAAAGGAGAACCCAATCCAGTCGAACCGCGTTTTCGCGACAATCGACGGTAGGCGTGTTGCTGGTAGATCCCCGGGACAATGATAAACCGTGGTTGCGTAACAAATTTTCCGTATAAAATGTCGGGCATATCGGCTCGCCGGTCCAGGAACGAGGAAGAGAGAGAAAGAATGGAAAGTAAACTCCCGTAGGGCACCGTTCGGTTGCGCCATGCTTCTCTGAAAGTTCCTCTAGCACGAGAGCTAAACATGGAAGCGGTACACACGGCAATTATTAGAAGAACATTCGATATCTCCTCTGGCGCGGAAAGGCTCGTTTAATTCGCTCCTGCATGCCTTCGGTAAACTGTTAGACGGGCTGTTTAGACCGGCCAAGTCGGCGATCTCGAAAGACTGACAGGATCCGACTGTATCTCGCTTGATTGATCGGATCCTTTTACTGATTTATGCTACCATTCCAGGCGCTGGTTGATAAGGAATTGGCATCGCGGCGAAAAAAGTGGAATGAACGCGAACAACCTGAAAATCAAGGAGTGAACTGACCAATTATTTTGAGATCACCATTAGGGTAGGTTGCTTCGTGTTAGGTATGCGGGGTGGGTAATGACGATATTGGTGGACTCGGCGTACAGAAGCGTTTTCCTTATTTGAATTAACGAAGTTAATAGAATTCTCAGGTTATCGCAGTCAAATATCTATTAATTCTGGGGACAGGAATTCTCAAATAATAGGAAATTCCCTTTTAGGAAAGCATCTACCAAACAACGTGGAAATCATTAATGTAAACAAATTCAAAACTCATTATAAGGATCATTTTTCCGAGCATTAATCCTTTTTCACTCACAGTCAAATGCAGTCAAAAATAATGTTGAATTGATAATGAAAATTGTTTACCTAATAATCTCAAAAATAGAAATTTTCTTTTTCTTTTAGGGAAACGTTGAAAAGATATTTTTTCAAAGATTGGAATATACTTGAAAATATGATCTAATACAGCAAAATATACATACAAAATGTAGTGTTTAGTAGTAGCAATTTGTATACTAATTGCCAGTCTATTTTATATATATCTAAAAAACAAATTAAGATGTTTAAAATTCGTATTCGTATTCGTACAAATTAAGATGTTATAATTTCGTATTTATTTTGATCTTCCCATTAAAAAGCATTAATTTTAGATTCAGTTTTAAAATAAATATTTCAATATTCATTTTCTTTTACATTTGAATATGATTCAAATTCCTAGCTAAACAAATTTTGATTTGATGTAATATATACATATATGTATATGTATATGCATATGTACAATATTTATATATATATGCATATATATATAATATATATATTTCTTTGTATAATTCAGATTATGTATAAATTTCATTGAATAAATAAGGAAATTGAAAGATGTGTATCTTGTATTTGATATTTTTATTTAGATGTGTAACTACTTTACACACCGTTTCTTGTAACGACTAGTGGAAGAAAGTCGAAGTACAATTAATTTAGCAAATAATTCAGAGAAGCCAGCCCAATATTTTATACGAACAACCGATGCTTTATAAAACACAATTTACTAGTTTTTATGTTCAAAAATTATTTCCATACAAATTAAAGTTCGTAACCAAATTCCCTCCTAATTTTCAATGTAATTTGGAAAACTCTGTATAACCGATTTTAGTACTTTGAGCGATAATTATAGACAATAGAAGTTCGAAGCTAGCGGAAAGAAAATGTAGTATCGCCTGTAATTATTATGCAACAACGTTTCGAGTTTCTATAAACTGTGAGATGAGATCTTTCGGCAATAGCAGAATCCAGAGAGATACAGAGGAGACGTTAACGCGTCTCTTAACGATAACAGTGCTATCATGTTCAGTGTTATCCAGGAACGGTATTCTATGAAAAGTAGTGCTGCCTGCTGTGCGTTTAATCTCATTGTCTGTTACAAACTAATACAATGGAGCCAGTCCTTCTTCGAGATCTCTTTGTTCTGTTTGCGGTTTACACAATCGGCGCTATTGAGAGGAATTCCCATGCGAAAGTTAAAAAAAAATCGATTTTTAAATTGAATGTTACGAATGTACGTATCCTTGAGAATGACTCTATGTATTTTATATCAATGCATGAGAAAGTACACAAGGTACATCGTCTAAACTAGGCGGTATATTATTCAAACATATAAGTTAATTTTATTGTTAGTGTCAAAAAAGCATGGAAATGCATGAAACAGGTATAAATGCGTATTTCTAAATTTATAAGACGAATATTATAGAGGATTGACGAAATTGCAAATTGTGTTTAAAATTGTTGAACAGCTCAACTGTTCAGAAATATATTCCGGAAGCTGTATTTAAAAATTTTTTAAAGTAATAAAGCTGAAGACAATTTTTCGAATTCGTACCTACCAGACATGTATGCATTAGGAAATTTCACAGTACATTTGAAAGTGACTAATTAAATCCAGAAATATTTATATTCGTATTTATATTCGTATCCTCTAAATTTTAGTTTATAAAAATGTCAACATTTCTCTCAATAATGATGTTATCATTGGTGAATAATCTTGATGGATCGTACAAATCAAAAGGTATGAATCTGTTATGCCTAGATACTGCATTTTACACATTGCAACGCATAAAACGTATTGTATCAATGAATACTAAACATACAAAATATATATGCTTCTTGAGCACTGATAATACTAAATAACAAGAGTATACAGATGCAAAGTGAAGTATACACCCTATCATAGCAGTGTCCAATGGTATCAGGAATAGCAACGATTAATGAGGTCATATCCTGCTTCAAGGCTAACCGATAGCACGATAATCCTCTTATTATGTCGTAGATACATCCAGTTATGTCATAATCCTAAAACTGATTTCTATACATTCTTTTACGTTAACTCGTCTTCCTATGGTTACAGGTTCAACGGTTCAATATCGTCGACGGTAAAAGGTTTTCTAAAAGGGGCTTCAGATATAAAATTAAAATATCAGATATAGTCCATATCATGTGATTTATTAAAAATACAATATTCTAGAGCCACTTTTAGATAGGATAACTAGGCAACATAACCGAAAATTAACATTTAAACACAAAACAACAAAATTAGATTTGTCTTATTTCTTGAATATCATACATTTATTATGTAGGTTTCAGGTAAAAACTTGAACTCCTAAATGATTACAGATTAAGAGACGTCGATTCAAGGATTTTGTTTGAGAAACGTTTAAACCATTAAACGTTCTCAGGAATATTAATATGCATCTATAAATTGGTTATTTTTAAAATCACGATTTCTACAAGCATGTAACTAGAAGAATTTATTACAAAGGTTTAAAATAAAATGCTTGTTATACATCATCGTTGAATCATTTCTTCTCCAAGAAACCATTGAAATTAAAGGAAACCAATGCCATTCAAAGAAAACCAAGACCAACAATAAACAACGATAAGCAATCTAATCGAACGCGCTAACATCTAAACACAAACCTTAACAATGGACAACATCGAAATATTACATCCTTCTTATTTCTCGAAGACCTAAATGGTTGAATGAAATTATCAATGGGTAGATCATTACCGCTCCTCTTCAGTGTTTACGAATCCTTCGTTATTGTAATCAGGAATGTTACAAGAATTTACCTTTACCACAAAGGTTTAAACCAAACTAGATTTTATTTAGATAAAATTCGTTTAAGCTAAAATGCTTAGAAGAATATCATCATTGAATCATTTCTCCTTCCAGAAACCATCGAGATTAAAGGAAACTTAAGCCAGACCTAACCCAACGCTAACATTCAAACACAAACCATAACAATAAACAACATCGAAAAATTACAATCATCTCTCAAATCATTTCCCGACGAATAAATAAATCGAGCCGAAGCTTTAAGACTCGATTTCCCAAATATAATAAAAACAGAAACGCAGTAAGAATTATATTAACGACAAACCCAAAAACAATTATCATCGCAAGATTAAACATAAAATTTTGGAAACAGAAACCCTCGTCACTGTTTCCTCCAACGACTCGAACATCGACCACATCAAATTCGAAATGCTAACAGTAATAAAACATAACAACAACGCATGGTGTTTCACTTACTCTTGGACGGCCGAGAGATTATAGTAACTTCGTTGCTGGTGCTGTTGATGATGGTGTTGGTAGAGTTGAGCGTTCGTCGACGGCATCGTCGACACCACCTGGCCATGGTTGTCGTGGACGTGATGCTCCTGGTGCAGATGCGGCTGTAACTCCTCCAAGGATATGAATTCCTGCGGCTCCTGATTCGGATGGAGGAGCTGCGTGTAACTCTGTGCCATTTCTTGGGCCACCATCTCCTGTTCCGGTGGTCCACGAAAGCACAGCAGATCTTCCAGCTCCACCTCCTGACGTTGTTGATATTGCTGCTGGTGCTCTCGGAGGTGGGGCTGCTCTTGGCCGTAATGACGATGCGGGGGATGTTGCCGTTGGTGTTGATGGGGGTCGCAGCTCCTCACGCAGGTGGCATCGCCGACCACAACGTCATTCTCCACGACACCACCGCTCTCTGACAGTAATCCACCCTCGTCTGAAGATGCACAAAGCGTCGCTCTTTTATCCAGATGTTTCGACGACGCCGATGGTTCGAAATGCGACACAAAGTGGTTTGCAACGTGCGAACGACGTAGGATGAAACGCGTTCAGGCGTTCGTTGCACCCGAACGTTGCGTCTGGACGTCTTCGATCGAGCCTCGAGAATCTCCCCGCTCGACGGGAATCGTTCTACGACGACTACGTTTTCGAATCTTGAAATCGAAAATCGTTCGACAACGACTGCGAAGCTTCATCTCTGCTTCGACCACTTCCTCGTTTCGAACCGAAAGAATCGAACGGAGTGGCGATTTACGATCTCCTGGGGCCCGAGACAAGATGGGATTCGGGGGCCCCATCTGAAGAAAAAAGGAACGAAGAAGATATTTAAATTTGAGTCTCTCGAATTGGAGTTTTGTCGAGATGTCGAGAGAAATTGATTGCGTTACATAGGTGATATATTTGATCTAAAAGAGTAATTTGGATGTAATACACGCGTAAATTGAGTTTGTTTGGTTTTCGAGCGAAAATAGAATTCTTCTTTATTAAAAAATACTCTGTGTTTTGAATTTGATTTTGTTGAACGGCGAATTAGATATTGTAATGTGAAATAATTCAAAGTAAGTATAAACTTTAAATTGTGTAAGAAGGGGAAGAACATGTATATATCAAAGAACTAAGTTTATTAAGGACAAATATAGATGTATTATAAAGTATGTGTATAATGTGTGTATGATATATAGTGCGTATGCAGTCGTGTGGTGTGTGTACAACGTATAATGTTGTGTGCGTTTTTCTGGTGTTTCTGGGAATTATTGTTCCTTCCAATTAATTACGTTCCATGATAAAAACGTATGAGTTCATATTCGATTTTTCTGTGAAATTAGGTCACATGAGATTTATATACATTAAGAATAGGGAATAAAGTGTTTAAAGTATTGTTGAATTTGACTTGAGAACTTATCAAAAGAATTATTAATTAAAAGTATCTCTTACAATTCATATATATATATACACACAGTCAGTCGCATAAGTACTCATATCTTCTATGTCTATTGAAGAAATTTGTTTAAATTAAATTATAGGTTTGATATTTTCAAATGAATTTTTCATTATAGATATATACATATCTACTTTATTTATGTACATATTTATAATACAACATTTATTTGGAGATATCGAACTAATATTTATGGGACTGACTGTAAATACATATGTATATAACAATTTTAAAAAATATAATGGAAAATTAACTAAGGAAAAAATTATACGTACGGCAAAGTTATAAAATATAATACGAAATTAATTGAGTTACAAAAGTGAGTGGAGAAACAAGTGTAGATCAAAGACTGGAAAAGCTAATGAGTGAATTTTAATGAATAAAATGGATGAAAAAGGTGCTAGATCAAAAAAAGGGATATAGCATAGAAGATTGAGTATAATTAATTAATTGACGTACTGTTAAATATGCGCGTGAACCCATATACCTCGAAAGAGAACATTATTATAAATAATAACGAAATAAACTAAACAAATGTGTTAAAAAATATACAGTCAGTGTAATAAGTATTCGTACAGGAACAATTTATTTTAAATGGAGTGCTGTACGAATACTTTTTACACTGACTGTATGTAGTAAAATAATTTCAAATAAAGTGCAATCTTGCCTCTTCTCTCAGAGAGCATAGCATCTTGAATGACAAACTGTTTATCAGCTTTTTTGCTGTGAAATTTATATCAACATAAAGGTTAGAAAACACAAGGGACAAAGACCAAAACTTTGCAGTCTCGAAAACAAGCAATAATTCATTCTAAACATTTAAACTTTCAGACGTCTTCAGTAGGTATCTGTAAATATCGCAACTGTAATATATTTAATTATTTAAAAATTGATAATGTTGCATGGTGTTATCTAAATTATAAAATCATAACAGAAGACATCTTGTTGGAAGGACTGTAAGAAAATCGCTTTTTCTAGGGTTTTTTCTATACTGAAGATGCTGCCCTTCGAGAACTCCCGTCTTTTGTTTCTTACTTCCTATGTTTTCTATATTATGTGTTTTCTAGCGTTTTTTATCGATGTGTTTCTTACGTTCAAGAATGTATATGATTTCAATGTATAATCTTTAATGAAACTATTATCGAAATAATAAAGATCAAAACGTGTTTTAGTAAACTTCAAACAACGCATCTTTCGTTAGGAGACATCATACGTCTATCTTTCTCAACGTTAACGCAGCGAAGAAACAATGATCAATTCCACGACGCAAGATTGAATAAACATCTACCGAATAGATTAGGCTACTGTTGTAATAACTATAATCCCTTCTGGGGACGTAACAGTTCAAACGTCGCGCGAGAATCCCGAGCGTCGTTGCACGTGTACAGTCAGCCTTTATGAATACGGAATGTGCACAACGTCAACTTTTCAATTCTCGGGGCGGTGTTGATACTGACGCAATGCTTGTTGTCACGTTCTATCATATGGATACCTAGGAGATCTGAAATCTTTTACGACGTACTTGAATTTATACGCGTCGAACGCAAGGTGTGGGAAGACCATGTTCTGTTGAAAACTGTTTACTTAGGACAGATAATGAAATTTCTTTGTAAAATTAAAATTTTATAAAAATTTCAGAAAACTATATAGGGAAAAATAATACCCAAGTAAAAATTACACAGAGATGATCGAAACTACAAAGAAGAGATTAAGATCCAAATATATAAATGTGATGAGTAATGTGATGTAATGCATCTGTAAAATACACTGTATTGTTTCATTGTAAATAGCACTCATAATCTTGTATTATATTTTATGCTCCGTAATTGTTACTCCCCCAATGTGTTCATCAAATGTGGTGGTTTATTGAAATAAGTAAAACAAATAAAGAAAATTTGTCTAAGAACCAAGAATCTTAGTAGAATTACTTTCCAGTTTAGTTTTAAAGTAAATTATTTTAATTTGCTGAATTAATTTGCTGTGATGATGATTCAAACAATCTCGATCTAATGTTAAATAATAACTGAAAACGACGTTTATACAATCATGTATTTACATTACATGTAAATTATATGCAATTATAGTACTATATAAGTATTATATGTAACGTAAAGTATATATAATTATAGTATTTTTAGGTTATTTATAAAAAAAAATAATTTCTCTTTATTTCCTCGAATTTTTCGCCGATACACGTCTATATCCAAAAACATGTACTCCTAAATGTACAAACTAAAATACTAACAATAAAAATGAAATTTACTTTTAAAATAAAAATACTATGTACTGATGAATATATGAATATTTGGACATGATGTAGTTTTCGATACGATCCAATTTCAAACAAACTATATTCCAATTACAACATCAGCTATGTGTTTCCCTGTTAACAATTAGTTTTGAAACTCAATACACCGTTTGTAATCAATAGATTGTGCATGTTTATATGCACTTAATGCAAGTGAAAGTGTGGGAAAATGTATGAGAATATGCATGAATGCAAAAATATATAAAATATTAACAATGAAATAGATGTCACACTGTTTAGAAAATAAAACATACTTTCACTTAAATCTCAATTCTTTATCTGAACTTGTAAAAATATGAATTTGCATAGTCTAGTATCATTATTCTATAAGTCGTATTCGTATAAATATATATATCGTATATATATATATATACATAAATATTCTAAAAGTCGTTTACGCTTTATTCGTTATTTGATACTTTTATCTAAATAGAAATTTCCCTATTATCGCACGTAGAAATGACCAAAATTCTTATCTAAATAAAAATTTCTAGTTACCGATTGAAAAATTTAACTTGAATTTCTAAACCAATTTCTATTTCCATTTATGTTATATTAATATGTAACTATTATTCTATATCATAGTAATCAACGATTAGTAATCACAAGACATACTGATCCGTATAACAAAAAAAAAAAAAAAAAAAATCGTTGCATTTAGGTGAAGGTGCAAAGGGGTTAACAAGCACCTGCTTGAATGGACTCGATAGACGACGAAGGCAATTAAATTTTCATGTTAACGGTGCCCCGTCGTCGAGAGGAGACAATGAAGATTAGAATCATTAGCGTGTCGGAGGCCAGGTAACAAATTGACGACGAATCAAAGAACCGTGAACATGTTCTATGGCGAATCGCACGGCTTCATCCGCGCATTAATTTTACCTCTGCGGCTGACAGACAATTTCGTATTTTTATGACATTTTCTCAGCGCACGTGCTAAGTATGAGCGACGGCTCACGCGTGAACGTGCTGGCTATCTGCGGAAGAGTATGTCTCTATCGATGCAACACTTTGCCCATTCATAATTTCCCTTTCGAAGCTCAACGAAACGATTTTCGAGAATGCTACTTAACGTTTTGAAAACAATTCAGGTTAGAAAAAGACTGGACAAGTAGGTGTCATGATCAATGTACTTATGACTACATACTCAAATGAAATGAAACAAAAAAAAAAACAATTCAAGTTGATTCAGGTAGGAGTAGATCAGTGCTAGAGATGGACCAGGTAAATAGTTGCTAAACCACTTGTCGCAGATGAAAGATTTCCAAAAAAGACTTTAAGATTGATTTTTAATAATAAAATACTCATGTCAATGTAGTTGTGATGGACACTTAAATAACATCACCTTACAGGTTTAATTGTAATAGTGTACATATATCTTCATCTAAAAAAGAAAATGATAAAGCACCTTTTGGAAAAGGTCTTTGGAATACGTGTACGAAAAAGTGGTGTGATTTATGAGTTTTTCAATTTTTTACGTCATTAACCCTTTGATTTTTGGCTGGAATTGGTTAGCTTAAAATAATCGTTACTTATTAATAACTTTTCTTTCTTTCTGTAGCTACGTATAAAGATACCGAATTATAATAATGACACATTTTGCAAAACAGTAATTTACTACACAGAACGAAAAGTAAAATATTCAGTGCTCCTGAAGTAACCTAATTTGTGACGTTTTCGAAAATGTTTTTCTAGAATTATTCTACCAATAACACGTAATCTAAATAGAATTCTGTAACAAAGTAAACGCGTATAAAATTTGCACGGAATACATAACATTCGATATCGTCGCAATGTCGAAAAAAAGTAAAAAGACCTACCTTTAATTGTAAAAATTCGGAACGTGGAAAAATTGTTAACAGGAGAACGCGATTTCGTAGCTAGTTAGAGAGCTGAAAAACATTTCATCTCCTATTCGATCGTTTGTTAAGATACTCATCAGCTTACGAGATATTAAGGGACAAAGACCAAACCACTGCCGTTTCGTCAAATATTTATCACGGTATTATTGTATGAAATTAAACGATGACCGATGAAGTTTTTGTGGTAGTGAAATAACATTTTTCTATTCGTTGTAAAGTACTGTAAAATTCGTGTTATATGAGTTCAAGGACCGTGGAACACTAATAACACTGTTTGCTCAAGATGATGAATAATATACAATAAAAGAAGTCGCGAATGTACCAGAGCATCGTATTTTACATTAAATAATTATCATGCTCAAACGGTATCATTATTGTTCCAAAGTCCTTATTCCAGAACCTTTAAATAACTACACGTGTATTAATATAATGTTATCTTTTTTTTAATCTTTGAAATATACATAATAGTATTAAGTATTATATATATTATAAGTAGTATATAGTATTAAGAGGTAAGCCTGATTACTTTGAAGTTAGTCATTTTTTTTGTATTCTGAGGTAAACTCTATTTTTTCTGAGCGTACGAAGAAGTTCTTAGGAACTTCCTGCAATTGGAGGTGGGTAAAATTGTATTCGAGTAATTGATATAACAAATAAAACGAACTCAGAATTCCTGAAATATTTAAGTCTTCTATCGTCAAAATTCTAAGGTTTACTGAACGAATAAAGGATAAATAGTTGTTTTTTTTTAAATTCGATATTAGAAATTTTCATCTAGACATGAATTTTGTCGAACTCTGTCTATGTGGAGAAAGATGCTTAAGTTTATTTTAAACTTCATTGGCATAAATTAAGGCAAATCAGTTATCACTAAACTGTGGATGACGAGATGAAACTTTTGTATATTTACAGTTTATTCATAGGATGATTAGTTTTGAAAATAAACATTGAAAAGTTAGAAGTTCGTTGAACAAATTTAATTTCAGAAAAATGGCCTTCTAAATTTTTATTTTTATTTTTTATGAAACTAAACATCCTATAAATAAACTGTACATATAAAACATGTCCATCTTATCATACTCTATAAGCTGATATTTCTTTTTTTTTATGTAAATTCATATTTTTATAGGTTTAAGCAAAAAATTGAGATTTGAATGAAAGTGTGTCTTATTTTTTAAACAGTCTAACACGTATTTTATAATTGATATTTTATATATTTTTGCATTCATGCACATCCTCTGTAGATTTTCGAAAATTTTCACTATAAATGCATAAACATCTGTAGTTTAGTTACAAGGAAGCTTGTATTTCAGGTTATTAGGGCTCACTTTCGTTATTGTAAATCCTCTTTTTTGTTTATTGAGAAATACGGGAAAATATGACTACTATCTAAACTTCTTTGCTACGCTGCTTCAGGTCAAATCCCACCTTGTCAGTTTTTTTTTGTCGTATGTTCAACTTGAATTTACAAAGAAACTAATCTTACACGGTGATTTCCTTGACATTTCAACTAATCCCACTTTTCAATCAATTGAGAGATAAGTGTACAGACACTTGATAAATTACCTATGAACTATGATGTTCGATGATTAAGTACCCGAGCTAATTGTGAAACAGGAGTCAATCATTTTTCAGTTCTCTATCTACGAAATTGTAATATTGTCGATGTGCAACACGCCATGTCGACTCTTTACATACACATTTTTAAACTAAAGTATAAGTTCCGTGCAATTTAACACAAATTATACGTAAAATTTCATAATAAGAACAAATAAATTACGCACACATTCTGTTTCCTAAAGCCAATTAGGAAATATATATAGACGCATTATTATTTAGTATTATTACTTGTCTTCTTATACATGTTTCAGAAGCTTCGCGTAATTTAAATACGAATTTTACGTAGAACTTCGTAATAAATATAAATAAATTACACACATATTTCGTTGTTTGGAATCAATTAGGAAATACATGCAATAAAAATGTATTATTATTATAATTATTATCATAAGTATAGTGCTGAACCATTTAATACTGTTATGTAAGCGAACATACATATGTTAAGAAGTAGGAAAATTTTCTTCGCAAAGGAAGCAACATTTTAATTACGTAACAAAAAATAATGTAACATCAGCATTATTCGGGAGCAAATGACATGATCACGAAACTTGATCATGTTAAAGAATTAAGTCCTTCAGCTGCTGCATCAAGCAAATGCCAACGAAGCAATTGCATTCGGTTGGTGAGCATTTCTCAATCAGCATTAGAAATAATTACAACTCCACTTAACCTTCGACTCACTGAGTACATGATTTCGCTTTTGCAAAGTTTCCAAAACTACGAATTTTTTCAAATAAAAATTGTCAAGTATAGACAGTTATGTTGCACATTTATTTGTGTAGTTATAGTATTCATTTTTAGTACCGTTCGTTTGTTAACTTAAACAAGTAAATTTCATATTACATTTCAAATTTCAAATTTCAAATTCACGTTAATTGGCGCTGTAACGTTTAGCAATAGGCATGTATATTATTTTTTATTAATCATTAAATATAATGGTAATTTTGTAGCATTTTTATAATTCGATTAAATCGTGACATTACAACAAAAAATAAAGAAAGTAAGTAAAAGTAACTTTATATTTGTTTTTCATTTGTATTTTGCTGTATTTTACTTTATAATTAATTAATTTAGTTAACAAACATTAAATAATTTATATAATTCATTTTGGATAAAAAAAAAATGATGTATTCTTATTATTTGAAGTTGAATCCAAAGCATTTTCAATGTCAAAAGTTTTTTATTCATGATTAAAAATATTGAGAATTTCATACTAAAATTAAATGAACACAAAATTTCGCGATAAATTAGAAACTTGACAATAAAAACAAGTTTAAAACTATAAATTTATTCATTTAAATGTTGGAATTACAAAGATATTCAATTAATTAAAATTTCATATACATTTGTCTTCGATTGTACCCCCCATACATGCTTAATATGTACACACAAATTTCGCTATGAATTTAATACAGTTAGTGTAAGAACTATTCGTACAGCAAACAATTTAAAATAAATAGTTCTTGTACGAATACTTATTACACTGACTGTATATTAAATCTAAGTTCAATTCTTCAATCGAGATATTAATCAATCCTTTTAATGATATCCTTAGTATGCACGAAACAAATTCTATCTCAAACGGAATTCAAAGACAGCAGTGTGACGTGTTATTTATAATACAACCTACCCAATTTAAAAGGCATTTAGTTATCCGACGATTTATAAAGTAGTGAAATCGTAGGTTAACGTCTAACGTCTCCGAGCGGGTGATGCAACATTATCGATTACAATTTTGTAACGTTTACTTTTTTTTTTTTTTGTTCAAGAAACATTTCACTGACTTTTCGCTTGCGCAAAGAACATTAACCGCCTAGTGACTTCTTCATCCTCTTACACACCGCGATATGCGTAATTGCAAATGGAATGGAGAATTAGCTAAGACGTTGGATTTGCACGGCGACGAACGACTGGAGTTTATTTAGTACAATTTACAATATTGCGTTCGGTTCGAGTATTTATTAAGTACCACTATATTGGGTAAATGCTCCGTGTAATCGTATCTGATTACTAGATTCAAGCGAGCGCATTGCAAATTATTAGAAAAGATATAAACCGTGTGCAAGAAGTACGTTATCTACGATCTTGGATAGATTGCTACGTCGGTAATTATGTATTTATCAAATACTCTGCGTGTGGAGGTTTAATCGTGCGACGAAAGCCAGCATGAAATTCTAGAAAATGTTTGTCGCGCAACATGCGATCGATGTTGACCAATGCCATGACGCTTTTTTCTTTATTTATTTTATTTCCAGCGATAAACAACTTGGCGAAGAGTTACTTATTTAGCACCGAAACAAAATTGTTTCGTTCAGTTAGAAGTTAAGGAAAAGCTTTTAACGTTAGGTTTACAGAGCAAAAGATAAGCATGTATCCGAATTCATGTTTGTCTAAAATTCTTAGTTAATTTTAGTCGATCGACTTTACTTATTAAAACATCACTTCGGTAATATAAATCTAATGAGAAATCTTCGTAAACATAATATTAAGAAAATAATTGCTAAAACGTTACATTGTTTCCACGAAGTAGAAGACAAAATGGAGTTTGGAGGCCTCACCTAAAGAAGAAACGAATGAAGAATGGAAACATTTTATTTTATCGAGTTAATGAAAGAAATAAATTAAATAATTTTTAGAGGAATATCGAACCTAGAATAATGATAAATAAATAATGTGTTATAATACGTGTATATAACAAGCAGTAATTTATTTTAAACGTTTAAATATATAATTTGGAAATCTGTCCAACATCTGTGAATATTATAATTAATTCTTCCAAGATTTACAATGTGGAATACAATTGCCTAAAGCGTAATCACAATAGAAAAACAAAACTTGTACATGATATTTTGATATTATATAATAATAATTCTTAGATTAAATATTGCCAAACGAAATTTCTATTGAATTATAATTAATGTATTGTCAATATAAAAGCCTGGATTGTCAAAAAATCGAGAGATTTTTCTAGATTTAAACATTATGATATATCTGCATATTATAATAGTTCTACTTTAATAAATGTATCTTTATTAATCATAGCAGTATAGAAACATGAACTTATAGAATTTAATATTTTCAATGTCTTCTAGAAAAAACCTTCCAAGAAACCAGTAGAACTTTTCTTTTCTTTTAAGTTCGTATAAATTTATAATAATATAAGAAATGTTTATATATTGTGTATTATAAAAAAAAGTACTTAAAAAATTTTCAATCATCTCTTTTAATATTTATTTATAGCAATTAAGTTTTTAAAATAATATATATGTATATATATATAGGCGACTATTTTTATTAAATTAATAAAAAGAAATGAGTGTTTAGAAGTCTAGTTTGCCCAATCGATTAGCGAGTTTCTATCTTGCACGTAGCATAATACATTGTTACGGAGTTAACCTTGAATAAAACACGCGTATGTTTTACTTCAAGAGCCATAATTTAGTATTCCACAAAGTACAACCACGTAAATAAATAAATAATCGGCTGAGGCAATAGAAATAAGACATATCAATGCTTCAGTTAATTCTAAGATATCGTTCAAGTTCAAAATGCTTCCCTTATCTAGACCTGCACTATCTTTGCACGATTAAGTTATCAAACGTGGAACAATAAGAAAAATTGGATATCGTTGCAACACTATCTGTCTGACTGCAGTCATTTCCGTACTGCAAACATTCGTTGAATTTTGTGTCTACCTCGAGAAGTCACCGACTGCCACACCAATCTCAAAGTGAAACGGAATTATACTACGAAAAGTACAATGAAATTATAATTTCAAGAAAAAAAACTTCACGTTTTAATATACAACACGTGTCTTTATTCTCGATACCTACTCGCGAACGTGCGACATGCGTTACTGCAAATGCACACGCGACTTCATTCGATTCACCTTGGGAGCTTCGGAAGAAAGGCGCTGATATATAGCGCATAATAATCTGATAAGAAGATAGTGTCTGGTCGTATAATACCAGTAGGGAATAATCACGGATTATTATTGTTAATACAAGAGAATTATCAAACAAGTGGTCAACATAGACCGAAATCAGGAAAGAAGAATGATTGTTATTAACAATGAGACTGAGATACATGACACAAGAGATTCGTGAGAAATCTTTAGAAACGGAAAAGAAAAACTGACTATTTTTCGTTTTTTATAGTTACAGCTTGCAACGATAACTTTGTCATCTAACACACTAACACGTTCCAAAACAAAATAAAATTTTCTGATAAATTACTCGCGAGACAAAATACAACATCTTCTAGAATTAAAGATTAGATTAATTAGAATTAGATTTAATCTAAAACTAAATTTCATGATTTTCTATTCTCGAGATGTATCTTTCCTGACGTATATTGAAAAAAAGAGATGAACATACATACACACATTCATATTTATGTACACATTTATACGAAGAGAATCGTTTGAAAAGTTATATAGGAATATAAATCTATAAAAATCATATATTCTACAAATTAACAAACCAAGATTCATGATTTTTTAACAGACTCTTTTTGAGAATAGAACAGAGGCCCATATACATGCATACACACATACGTGAATCCATACATGCACGATGTTGTCAAAAATGAGTAGCATCAATCCCACAAGTATAGAAATCGTCGTAAATATAACAGCATTAGATAAATCATTACTGAGATATAAAGCAAAACAGAGGCTTGTGCCAACGTATACATATACATAAATCTGTATTCACAGAATATTTTCAAAAATTTGATGCCATCAATGCCTCATACGTATCACTATAACAAACTTCTTGATTTTCTAAGTAAACACTTCTGAGGTGAAACATAAAATAAATGCCCATATACTACACACATCCAGGGGTACAGAATTATGAAACCGATTTTTTCAGTTTTTCGAATCAGTCACTTCGAAATGCCCAGAAGTGGAAAGAATCGAGAGCAGTCCATGTAATTTTACATCACTACTTTCCCTCTATTATATCCACTATCAGCCAGGAAAGTGAAAACGAAAGGAACATATAGCATCGGTTAGAAGGCTTCGAACTGCCACCTTTCCTAGGAGAGAGTGAAAATCGTCGTTACAGATTAGCTAACCAAAGCTTCCCAGATCGTTCAACCGTGCACTAACCAACGAAGGTCACAGTACAACTATATACGACACGATTAGATCGTTGTAGCTAAGCCTGTGGCTGATGTTAACACTTTACCTGCAGGTCTATTTGGTTACGAACGCGTAACAACAACCAGGAACCTATCGCGTATAATATTGTATTAGGTTGAGCGGGAAAGTTCGTGCTCTTTTTATTCTAAACAAATTCCATTGTATTAGAGTTGAATTGAATTCCAGATGGGAATTTTTCGAACCACTTTTGATAGGTACGAAACTTCATAATATCTTCTCCGTACACTTCGGAAATAGTTTTTACTGTTTTGTGACTGTAGTGACCCTTTGAAACTCGTAAAGCAGTACACGAGTATCTTATCAGTAAACAGTGAGTTCTGTACATTTATGATACAAAAAACAATGACAAATACATGATTAAACATGATCAAAGAATATATGCACTCATGTGAAACGAAATAGTATTATTATATAATTAATAGAATATATTCAACATACATCGTATTTGTGTATAATTTTTATATTAGCATACGTCATAAATGCATAAAATCTAGTAACTTGTTATATATTTTTAAGAATGAAAAAAAAAATAATTGAACACTTCGAATAAACGTGTACTATATTAATTAACAGAATATATTCAACATGCATCACGTTTAGTTCCAGTATATTTTCCATATCTGTGTACGCCATAAATGCATAAAATCCATAAAATCCCTAGTCTACTTATAAATAGTCATTTTTATATATTTTTAACAATGAAAAGCAATAATGAACATCATTCGTGGCTGGGAGAAATTGTTCTTTCTTAGCCGGCAACAGTCGTTGATTCGGAGCTAACCATAGTTTAATACGATTAATTTCTAAAAGCGAAACGAGTAGAATCCAAATAGAACAAAAATCAGGTCGAAAGGATTAAAATACGTGTATTTAGGAAGACGACTAGTTTCTGTTGCGAGAACAAAAGAATAACTACAAATAAATTGTACAGCAAAACCGCACGAACTTTCCATTTAACCCAATATATAAACCTGTCTAACATTTCAATAAAATTTGAAAGGTGAACCTTTTGTGTATATTAACCTGACCTGTCATTAACTTCGCACATGGTGGGCACTCGCCAATTTCCTCCACAGAGTCTCACAAGTCGACAACTAGAAATACGTTTACCAGACTCCCATTAGATAGACGCTGAAGCTAGAAAGCCCACGATTAGGGTTTTTCTAGATGAAATGTCAATGAAAAAAGTAGGGAGGTACCTTAGATACTGAACCAAGTAATCCAGAGCCACACACTTCGACGACGCGCGTTAATTCGACGCAGAGATCGGAGCACCCTAGAGAATCGGAGCACATTTTCATCGACACATGTCTTCCATGGATAATTATCACTGACGTCGCCAATTCTATACGAAATCACTATTTTCACACGTCTACGAACGGAGAAATTCCTAGAAACAGCGTTCTCCAGACGCAGACACAAATCGCTCGCGAGTGAACAAGACGAAGGCGTTTCATCCCAGTTGCTTCCGGTTGCTCTCGGCTCGGAAACCATCCGTGACACTGTTCGCACGTTGCAACCACACAATTTCCATAAAAATGACCAATCACCAAGGATTCAAAGATTCTTAAGAATCGAAACGTTTGAAACAAACGATCGTGTACGAGACTGGCAAGTTTTGGTCTTCGGTTATCACAGGTGCCGGCGGCTTACCGAGAAGCGCGTACATCCACGTCGTCGCCGACGACGAGGAAGCGGCGGCATCCTCGAGGAGCGCAGAAGGCCTCTCGCCTTCCCCCCTCTCAGCCGATGCCCTCGTGCTTCGAGGGTGCCTCTTCGACGAGGTCGTGCCGCTCGCGGATGACCGTCGCCGAGTGTCGCGAGTTCGTCGAGTCGGCCACGTGCTACCGAAAGAAGAGGCGGCCACTTCGTGGAGCGAACGATGCACGAGGAGGACCACGGCATCGGCAACCTTCGCGAGCGTTTACCGTGCCGCTACTGTTCGTAAGAGTGTTGGTGGTGGTGGTTGCAGTGGTGGTAGCGAGCCACTTTGCCAACTCACGCGCACTCTTCGCCCGAGCGGCCAACGAACACTGAGCGCGGGTGGTGGTAGTGGTGGTGGTGGCGGCGGATCGGCCCGGAGGTGGAAGTGGAGGAACACCGATGGAGGATCCTGCGACGGTGCGGATTACCACGGACGCAACCACGTGCTCCTGGACCACCGGCGCAGGTGGGAGTGACTAACTCGTCGTCTCGCGTATGCTACTTCCTTGTCGCTTTCAACATTCGCGCAATCTTTAGATTGTGATTCAGGAAGAAGCGGTTTCTAGGGGAGATTACGATTTTCGCGGCTTCGCGATTTGAACGATATTATTTAACCCTTTGAAATCGGATATCTCTTCTGCGAGGACATCGTAAGTCCAGGCAAACTTTATTAGTGATTACTAATAGATAATTTAGAATAGAGAACTAGAGAAGAGAATTAGAGATTACTAATAGAGAATACTAATACTAAAAAACAGATTCTTGCTTTTGATATTCTTATTTAAGCTCTTTAAAATAATTTCAAAATTGCCAAAGTTACTACTAAACTACGAATTTTATGCACTGACGATACAAGCTAATATATTAAATACGCGCTAAACATAACTAAAAAATGTGTTCATTTATGCAGCACGAAATAACAGTACTATCGTGTTAATCGTAGAATATATTCATCAGACGTTACGTATATTTTTTGTGTTTTCCAGTATTCCATGTTTTTATATACGACTAAAATCGGGAAGTAGATTTTTACTTTTTCTCTTTTCATTAAAAACTTTATAGTATCATATAACACACATTTCTAGTGAAACACAGTAATCGAATAGTTTAATAATTAGTAACAGTTATATTTATCAAGGTAGAATACCAGATAAATGTAATTCATGAAAATGAATCGTAATATGACTGTTTCAATTATCGTGATTGCGAACTGCAAAATAGACTTCTTATATAGTATTATTTTATGACATTATGCTATTACATAGTATATAGTATTATGAATGATTGATACATTCCTGGAATCTTACCACTATACCTAAGTTTACTTTGATTACTTATAAATAGACTGCGGATCTTTATGCAAAATAAAATGTTCGGAAACGTGACTACAAAAATTGAACCTAAATAGGAATTTATTTTATTCTGCAAATGTTATAACATAAACTTTACTTTCAATCTCTTTTATATTCTTGCATATTGTTTGCATTTTGTAGGTTCTTGCGCATTCAAGTTTCCTATAAATGCATAAAGATCCGCAGTCTAGTAATCACTAGATCTGTGTAATCATACAGAATAAATTCATGGGAGCGAAAAATTTGTAAAATATGGTACATGTATTAAGGTATAGATAGAGTGTTCGGTAACTGTTGGTACAAGCGAAAAGGAGGTGGTCTTACATGAAAAAATAAGTCGTAAAAATAGAATAAACATTTTTCATTCGAGGCTTTGTTTTCGAGAAAATCGACTTTGAATTTTCACCGAGTACGGGTGCACTCGATCGTGTCCCGTTATAACGGATTTCGCTGTAGATCATTGTCTCGATGGAAGCTATATTGATAAACACTTCAAATGTCACGGAAATGTTTTCTTACTTATTATCTTACTATTGTTATCTAAAACAATCGAATACGTTAGAAAGCGTTGATTGAAATTTAATTAGAAGAAGTATGTATTCGTCAGAATGGGCAACATTTTCAGCAATTTCTGTAATAATAAACTTTATGATTACTTCAACATTCTATTTCATTACGTGTTCTTAATTTTCCGTTACGATAAAAACAAACTTAAACAGAGCTAATAACCATCGAGACAGCTATAGACAGTGAGATTCGTTATAACGGGACATAATGGAGTGCACCCGTACCCGGCGAAAATTCAAAGTCGATTTTCTCGAAAACAAACCCTCGCGTGAAAAATTTTTATTGTATATTTTGGACTTATTTTTTCATGTAGAATCGTCCCCTTTTCGCGTGTACCACCAGTGACTGAACACGCTGTGTTACAAATATGAGCTTGTGATACATGGAAAAAGAATGTGTAAACATATTCCCACGTTTTAATGGGAGAACATATTTTGTATAACATGGTGCAATTTGTGAAGATAAACAAGGAAGCCTAAGATTGCAATTTAAATTATTACGCATCAGAATAGTATAAAATTTTGATTTTTGACATAAATATATTCCTCAAAGTCTAAAGTTTGATATAAGCTCGAGTATCATTACAGTAAATTATATGCTTTATAAGTTACATTATGTAATACGACACAGATGAATGGGAGAAGGTTGTATAAAGAGAAGGTGATTACGCTTCTTCATAATACTTAAAGGTATGTCTTACATATTAATTTGAACAATGTTGAACGGCACAACAACAAGTAACATGAACTTGTGGGATGACGTAATAGATTGAAAATGTTCTAGCCTATAAAGGTCACTGTCACGATTCAACAGAACCGTTATTACATCGGCTCTGAAACGATTTTTTATAATTATATCGAATGCATAGAATTTTTTGGTTGATTGGGTATCAATATTAAATCAGTAGTAAAAGTATTGAAAGAAAATGTCGAAACTTGAAACTTAAATCTTCAATTCCATCACAAAATTTGTCCCTCCAGTTACCCAAAAAAGTAGTGATTTTTGAAATGTCCTCGCGGAAGAGTATTTATATGAAATAGTAATATCTGTGATTTTCTTTAATGTTCTACTAATGTTTAAAGTCAAAGTAATGAAATATTTTGTAAAACTTCGAATGGTGCATACATTTTTAAACACTTTGCAACTTTTACGGTTATTCTTAAAGAAATTCCAATTGACAAAACTCTTAAACTCTCCATTAATGTTTAAGGTCAAGTACCAGTAGCAATTATTTCTTAACCAGTTTTCAACTTGGAAACCAGTTTATTATATCATTCCTAGGGAAACCCCCTCTCTACAGAAGTAATTATGTGGGACAATAACCTTGAATTTTCTAACAACGTTTAATGTCTATTCATCCTTCGAAATCTAAAAAAGCTGTCAAGAAATTTTGACACACAAGTGCTCATAATCAATAAAGACTATGACGATGAGTATCGATCTAATGAATTTAACCCTTTGCACTCGAGACGTGACTCTCGGTCACCATTAAGTTTGACGCAATAAATCGACCAACAATAATGTTTGTTTAGGTTTAATTTCTTCGGAATTTGAAGTGTCGATAAAATGATTGTCGGCGAGGTAAAGGTGACCTGATCAAACTCAGCATTCGTGGCAATAGAATGCTAAGAAAGCATCTCGAGTTGCTGATAGATACCAGAAAAAAAGGCCTCGAGTGCAAAGGGTTAAAATTCTTTTGTTTGTTCCACGAAAAATCGAGCTTTGTTTGTGGTAAATTTTTGACGAATTAAACACGAGAGGAGAGACCACGCGGTTTCGTGTCACAAGCGTAAGTGGGAGTGACTAAAGCCGTCCTATACCTCTCCGCTTATGCGAAGTTGGCGGTACCGCGACCATCATACGCAGGTCTAACCCCTTGGGAAGCTTGAAGAGGAGACCAATGAGGTTCGCGCGTATCCTCCTCGTTGGAGCTACTCAAAATTGGCTTTAAACGCCTCCTGCGACTTCGATTGTTCGAGTTAGAATAGTCTACGAGGACGCTGCAACGATCGATTTAAGGGTGGAAGCTACGTTCGACGCGTGAAAATCACAGCTACTATGCAGAAAACTTCCCTATTTAAAGATCCACAATTAAGAAAAAAAAAAGCTTCGAATTATCTCCTTTTATTTCGGAGATATTTCCATAAATATATTTTGCACCCTTAACTTTGAGGGCTGTTATCGCTCCTTTAATGTGAACGATATGAGAAAGTCAGATATAAAAAAATACCTATCAAACATTTTCTTGAGAACTAACTTACCAGATAAGTTTCATTCAAATGAAAAAAGTTGGGAAACAAAGTACAGAGCTTTTCAATAGGGACGATATCTTTTTAACCCGATCAAACCTGAGTTATTTTTTTCTTGTATAAATGTAATTTTATTTTTAGGGTTAACTTGGATTAAAATTAATGTGGAAAAATAAAAAGAAATCCTAAGGACATAAGGAAATCCTATTCGAGGAAGACTGGTCTTTCTTCATGTAAACAAATAAGGACATTCGCCCTAAACGATAGTATAATTTTTAAATTTTGTGTCCCCAATTGTAGACACCAAGTCCGAAAGGGTTAAAATGTAATGGCAGCCCTGTTTAAGGTCATCTAAGTGTCACTAGCTGTCGTTTGTATTCAAATACACTCTGACAATTCATCATGGTAAGATACACGCTTCAAAAACTTTTGTTAAATTATAGCCAACCCTAATTTAATACAATTTATTTCTAAAAGAGGAACAAATAGAGTCCAAACAAGAAATAGTCGGATTGTAAAGGTTAATACAAATATGTAGAAGAATCTATGGACTGATTTATGCATTGTCATTTTGCAAAATTATATGCTTCCTTTTGATGAAGAAAAGATATCTACAGGGTGGTCATTTCAACGCGATAATGACCCTAAACATTCGTCCAAATTCGTTAAGACGTTTCTCACGTAACAAAATATTAATGTAATCGAGTGGTCTAATCAATTTCTGGCCTTGAACTGTCATACTGTTTCATCTCAAACGAAGCACTTACTTAATTTTTCTTAAAACTCGCTTGCAGCAAAAAATCAAGGAAAAATTATTTACAGAATGATTGGTGGTAAAAGCAGTACTATTAATTGAATCACGAGATTCATACTTATCTTTATAAATTAGTTTGAATAATAAATATAGTCGAAGGAAGAGGAAGGAAGGAATTTTGTTATATAAAAAAGGGATGCTAACCATCATATCGTATCAGTTGCTAAAAGAATAGTACATCTATAATTCTGTCTCCTCGAATTCGAACGAAACTGTGGACGGGAACAACGAGGGCCTCACCCCCGCGAGTCCTTCCCCTTGAAGGTATAAGGGGTCATTGGAAAACTTCCAATAAGGTAACACGAGGGTTATTCCCTTTCGTATACGGTATTAGCAGAATATGTCAATCGATGACGTAGCGTTCTGTAACCGAGGATAAAAAGCATGTGAAAATTGATACTTAATTATTTCATTACAACATGATATTATTAAAATGACCCGCCAGTTTTCTTATAACAAGATATAGGAACAATGCAGTTAGTGTTATTGCAATGACTCGACGGTTTATTTATAGCAGATCTAATATAACTACCAGTGCAGAATACGATTTTATTTTTCTATTAAAAATAAGAGAATTAAATCAGAGAAGTAATACGCAAATTATTATTTTTAATTTTAGTCCTTTAGATTGTGATACTTTCGTATTTGGATTACGAATATTTTAATGAGTTAATGTAATAAATATCTGTTTATTAATTTGTAAATTTTTAAAGTGTTCTTAAACTTTCTTGGATTTAATTCTGACTATCTTTTGATTTAACATTTGTTTATGGACGAGGTATTTACACTAACAATTTATAGTTTTTTCATGTTTTTCCCTTTACACTACAACAGGAAGTTAGAAATAAAAAGAAGAAAGTATTGTCTATTAAATTCTCTTTCCTGGAAAATAAAATTTGTTAAAAAGCGAGAGAACATGAAAATTCTAATTACTTTTTCACGTTGTATTAATTATACAGACCAGAATTACATTATTCTCTACAATTCTAATAAGTTACAACGTTGGACCAATTATATTGTATCATTACATCAGAACACACCATGACAACGAAAATTATTAAGTACCCCATTGAACAAGCTTTGACTTGGTTTATTAATTAATTCTTTCGTTAAACACATATTTCACTTTCGACACTGACGTTCGAAAATGCTTGAAGTTGTGCTGTACTTATCGCTACCTATAGACGGAGCACCAGAGTTAGTATTATCACCTTTAAAGTGCCCATTTTAAGGAATTTCTTCGCGATATCTACCACAGGAAGCCAGCGAAATGCGAATTGTTCGAAACGTGCCAGGGGTTAATACGAGCTACCTATACGTCGTGTGTGTACAAGGTTCAATAAGGAAAAGAAGAAACGAATTCGTTATTCATCGACGTGTCAATCGAATGTATAAAATGCGTGCAAGTTTCTTTAAAAAGCAACGAGCTAGGGAAATGGATATTGACGTTAACGCGAAAGGTAAATGTCCCAATTAACAATGCATTTATAGATAACAGAAAATTCTGGATGTATTAGTTTTGCGTTTAAGTTATCTTATAATATGAGAAAATGTAGAATTGTTTAGAAAGTACGCGATATATTTTATTTTGTTGTACATATATTAGGTGTAGAAATGAATTCTGTCCCTTTACATTCAATCGTTTATAACTATAGTTTGAATAAAAATATTTGTTCACATTCATCTCTCAGTCTAATAAGTAATTGTAATTTTTCATTTTTATGATTATATTATTCAAACTCGCAAAATGTACAATTATTCGGTATTACAAAAATTTACGTCCATTTTGTTTGTTCTCAACCTAATCTCCGTTCAACCTGATAAAAATAATAGTTTATTTTGTATTTATTTAAATTGTTAAGGAATAAGTCATCAATGCCGGAATATTTAGTTGCAGATGTCTCAAATATTATTGTATACGTTTTTTCTTTTAATTTAGAAAATGTTTCTTTGAGATAAACGTGAACTCGAAGTACAATTTATTTATAATATTCTTCTGTTCCTTTTGCTATATATAATAAATAAATGAAAATTACTTACTCCCAATCAATGCAGTGCTTTATAAAAGAAGTAAAATTAAAATTGGATATTTTTAGTCTTCTGTTTGTATTATTAAAATAAATTAAAAGTATCGATAACTGAGTTAGTGTCGTAATTAGCTATTCTTGTCTCATTATTTTCCACGTATGAATACATGTACTACTTCTTCGCGTAAATATTTTCCTTTTTTTATCTAATGTAAATGTGCATGCATAAAGAATTCACTGTAACATTTCCGATACAATGAAGAAGACACCGAATGACGTTTGCGAACATCTTGTTCAGACTTCGTGTAAACACGAGTTCGATGGAAAATATGTGAAGGGAGAGTAGATGTTTTATGAAAAAAGTTTCTTCTAGTATTTCACAGACGCTCTATTGTATGCATACGTATGCATATGTATATTGGGTGATGCGATGAATATTCGCGCAATTGGAAAGTTCATCTTTCTTGGAATCGTGGAGTTTTTATAAGCATCCATTAATCATGATTAGACAAGCATAGCAAGTGGAAATATAGGAAAACTTTACTTGTGTTATTCTACAATTTATATAATTATCAAGTACTTGTAATCTGTTGTTTTTTTTTTAAACATGGAGTTTTCATAAGTCTCTATCAATCATGATTAGACATTTACAGCAAGTGGAAATATGGGAAAACTTTACCTATGTTATTCTTTTACAATTATTATAATTATCAAGTATACTTGTAATCTGTTAGAAGAATAATAATAAACAATAATAAACAAATTCAGGTTATGCAATATATCTATAGTTTCATTATTATAGAAATCAGATTGTATTTATTACAAATACTTCTACTCAAACTAGAGTTATAAATGATTGAATATAAAGGCACATAATTAATTTCTACACTTAATATATAAATTATACAATTAGGATAAACTCCATATCGTGTGTTTTATTAAAAAAAAGGAACTACCAAATCACCCTCTGAAAATCTATTAGAATGCTATCATACACCAAACATGTTTCCTCAAACAAAACAAGATCGCCTTACACCAAGTTCAATCTCGCGCATACGTACAACAACGCAGCCAAGATTTAACCGTGCGGCATCTATGAAATCTCTTGATCCTCGATTACCGCTGAGATTCCATGATAGTCGACTACACTGTATTAATTAGCACTAATTACGATCGATATTCCATACACGCCGATCTGTTTGTAACGCAACGATAATTGTTGTCATAAATGCCATCGTGCTCAAACCCCTCTGCTCCCTCCAATTTATGATCGCCATCGACGTTTGAAGTGACCACGGAGACCTTCCTCGGTCCCTTCTCTAAATCGTCCCTGGATACTCATTAGCGTGATTTTTCGGTAACCAGAGATCAGCCTTGCTGATTAATTTACAGTGATTTTGCACTTTGCCTCTGTGCGCTTATCCAATTATTCGCCGTGAAACGGTGTGCTTCAAACAACAATCCTCAACCTTTGTTAGCGTTCCCATCAGCCAGCGGGCGGGCGTTAAAGTATCGAAATGAAACGTTTCGCCCGTTGCTATAATCCTCAAATGTGACAAACGCGGATCGTTGGCGCTCACGTATAAAGAATTGCATCGCTAATCGGTGCAGTTTCCTGTTGGTGAATTTACTGTGCCTTGGTTTTTATCAATCCCGTTCAGTAGAACGGGATCCTACTGGATGGTCGATTAGAAATGGAGCAGTGAGCGTTTCGAATCAGGGTGAAATAAGTCAAGGATTGTTTGTTAAACCTGGACAGTACAGCATCTTATTGAATCAATTTGTGTTTATTAGCCTTAATCAGCTGACGATGAATGTTTACGAACTTTAAGGGGAATCCACGTTGAGAGACCAAATATTAACCGCTTTTCAGGATTTGTTTTTACAGAGAAGTAATAATTCAATTTTTGTTTAACTTTGAGAATATTTTAGGTATGTCTTAAAGAGCATTAGGTGATTTTTTTCAGTTCATCGTTCGATTCATTTTCAAGATTATTTTGGGTATATTTGCACTTCGCTCTTTCAACTGGATGCTTTTCGACATTGAATATCAACATGCTTCAATTACTACCGAGGTATCAAGGTGTAAATTATTTTCTCAGATTCTTGAGTGACCAGAGTTTCCGGAACTCTGTTCCACGCGTTGATTGGTAAGATAACACTGGTCAACCTCTTGTAATACAATCCCCGCCCGGAAAAAGCTGTTGCCCCTGGAAGTATATTCTTTTGTCCCTCAATTATGCTTCTATAACGAGTAAACGTTAAACAGCAAGTGTCTATTCTTGTCTATCTTTAACCGCAGTCAAACATTGTGCATCTTACAATCTTTAAATTTAATCACTAACCTAAATCATATTAGTAGTTTTATTTTTAATAAATCCAATTGAATAAATGTGATTCATGTAATGAATGTATGAATTGTTTTTACTGCCACAAGAAACTGCTAAATCGATTATCTGGAATATAGAGTACACAAATACTGTGAATTTCGTTATCTTTAAATTAAATCAATAACCTAAATAAAATCAGTAGATTCTTTAATAAATTCAATTGAATAAATAAGATTCATGTAATGAATGTATAAATTATTCTTACTACCTCAAGAAACTGCTAATTCGATTATCTGGAATATAGAGTACACAAATACTGTGAATTTCGTTATCTTTAAATTAAATCATTAACCTAAATAAAATCAGTAGATTCTTTAATAAATTCAATTGAATATAAATATAAATTATTCTTACTACCTCAAGAAACTGCTAATTCGAGTAACAATTACCTGAAATATCGAGCATATACATTAAATTCATAAATCTTATAATTTAATTACTTTACTTATGCACTTTATATTTTTAGGTAATCGTGTATGAAACGCCACCTTAGCATAAGTAAATAAAAAATTATATTTATTTATTGCACAATTTTGATAACGTAGAATATTAAGGTAGAATATCCTGGTTTTAATTACATTACCTTCGGTATAAACCTGCTGAAAGAAATATCACGAAGGTAAAATTATAAATTATATTTCATTACAGACATGCACTTGTAAAATTGTGCTAAATTCTTGTAGGTTGCTATTACACAATAAATTCTTTAGCGAACGAAGGGGCCGTAATATTATACAGTTTATTTACACTGGTAACAATAATTATTATAAAATTAAATAGCGCGTGAGACGGAATTAAATGTTAATATACGAATATCTTCTAATAGCACTATAAAATAGTGAAAGGATTGTTTTCTTTTATTTTGCTTTAATACAAGTAGCTCTTATTAGAAAGAGTACGCAATAAGCTTTCTCCCATTTACTACACCAGTAAACTAATGGGATATCAAATTGGTACAAAAATTATAAAAAGAAATAATCGTACCCTGAAATCTTCTCCGAGTCCTTCCCCTTGTCCCCTCATCTGGCAGCATGACCCAATTATCTGCAAGCAAAATTTACAATTAGATCATATCTTCGAAGAAGAACCATATATGATGTGGGATTTTCATCAATTTCCAAAAATAATTTGATAATTTGGTTCAAAACACTTGTACAAAAACTCTGATTGTAATTAATATTAGTTGATGATTCTGTTGAAAAAAATTCAATGATTCGATGTTGTTTTACGTATTTTATTAAGTTTTGCTTATTTAAAAATTTATATTTTATTTATGTTTAAGAAACGCCAGTCAAACCTATATCTGTTCTTCCGAATATGTACTGTATATATGTATGTATTTAGTATTTTATAGTTTCCTTCTGTTTTATACAAACAATATAATATTAATGACAATTAATACTACTTATATGTATATAGAATTATTTATTTATTGTGTAAAATAGTATAGCTTTCAGTATCGTATAAATATTGTTTAGAGGTTATTTCACAGAATGTTGTCGACCACGCAAAAATTGAAGCCCGATATTATGTTCGGTTTAAATGGCGCGACGTTGAAATATGAAATACGTATTAGCCAGCGGTTTTTGCAAGGAAAGATATATTGTCGCATGAGAATGTATCGACTTACGTATGTTCTTCATTTTATAAATAAATCGGATTAAATAAATATACAACATATCGGATTGAATAAATAAACAACAGAATTAACAATACAACTACAACCTGCAATAGAATTAAAATCTATCCACAAAATGATATAAATAGGACATGCAATAATAGTCCGACTATACGTGTCTCTTCCTCATGTTTGAAAATTATTTTGCGTGACACTAAAAGACATTGCGTAAAAGAAACAAGGTGTTTACGAAGCTTCGGTGTTCGCATCGTTCATCGAGTGATCGCGAAGCAAATTGGCGAATATCCTTCCTTCGGGCCATTGTACATTTTTATAATTGGCCCGATAACTTGTTAATTAAGCGCCGAATTGTTCGCTCAGACGTAAAAGAAATACGGCGAGTGCTCCTCGCGTTCAGATGCGCGAGACATTAAATTAAGAAGTACGCGCAAGGTGATAAATCAACAGGGAAGTAAATTGTACAAGGTATAAACGATCTTGTCTCCGTTTCTGACTTTTATATAGGCTGGGGAAACGTAATGCTAAATTTGACAATGGTAAATTTCACGTAACATACTATCTACCGTATCTGTTCACAGTCCTTCGTAATTATAAAGTTTTCAAAGTACATTGTACAAGGTATTAAATTTAACATCAAGATTGAATACTTAATACTTCTTGTAGAAATAACCTTATGTGTATATAAGCCGTTTTTTAAAAAAGTGCTTTGGAGTTTCGTTTTTTAATAAAACACAAGTAGTGTGGAATATACCTTATTTTGTTATTTAGAATGAGTGTACATATTTTCAATTAAACGTGAAGGATGATGTATGGGACGAGAAGAATCTATTAACAATTTTTTAAATATCGTTGATGATTTTCATTCATCGTTGCATCAAAAAATTCAATGTCATTGTAAATCGATATTAACAAAGACTACACACTACATCGGTTCATTTATTTTGCAGAAGATTGTAGAAAAAAAAGAGATTTCGATATAAAAATATTTTGTTGAAAAGAAAAGAAAGTTTGTGCTGAAGACAAAACTATAGACCAAGTTATAAAATTGTACAAACGGAGAATCTAAAATTAAAATTTTAATTCTAAATCTAAACAGTAATCCAGGTATTTAAGGGTTAAGACTTATTTATAATTTTTTCAAACACTGTAACATAAGAATTTATGTAAGAATGGTTTGAAGCAATCATTCATAAGTCTAAATTTTTTTTACATTGTTTTTAAACTATTTTTGTTTGATATTCAAAGATGGTAAAAACTAAATGAACAATTCATATTTCTTCATATTCTTTGTGGTGCGATTCACAATCAATAGAAGCTCATTAAAATATTCAAAAGTGCTAAAGATAAACTATCTAATATTCCACACAATCTTAACGATATAATAATTTGAAACCTAGAGGAGAGGATAAACAAGTGTCTGAAGGGAAGCCGGTAGTAGAATTGTGCGCATACATAGCCGATTTTGAGAAAATAGTAAGAAAGAAGAAAGAGAAAGGCAATGAGATTGAAACAGATGGAATAGTAGAGGTCGAGGAGATAGACTAACCGTAACCTAAAATAACCTAAGATTCTTAAGAAAGAACAGAAATATTTTGAAGGATGTTAAGACAGTTGTATGACAATTCTGTAATCACACAAATAAAATATTTAAAAACTAATGAAATATTAAAACAACTAAACCAATGAGTCTACATTATAAGAATATAAGATAAGGAAAAGGGGATATAATGTAAGGAAAGGGAACAAATGTAAAAACCCATAAAGGTTACTCATGGCAATAAAATAAAAAACTAAAACAAACTAATTCGAAACAAGTAATTACAGTTTATATGGACTCAAAAATATAGTGTTAAATCTTACACCAAAAAAGTATACATTAAGTATTACCTAACGTAATTGTTTACAGTTTTTCATAATTCTAATCTATCATCAAGATTACATAATAGAATTGTAAACAATTAATGACAATAATTCTACAATTGTTTGGTAGATGTGTCTAAAGCTACAGGTTCAAGATAAAAATTAAATAAATTTCAACCTTTGTTTAAAGTACGTTTACTCGCAATTATTTGCCTAGAACGTTTTATTTGAAACCATTTTAAACATTCAAAACAAGTAGGAGCATACGAGCAACGAAACGATACCGCATGGTTAAACCACGCATTTTCATGCCTCTCTCGAGAATGCTGGTGAATTCTACTTACGTAATAAGCGTACTGACAACAGTACAACAATTTAACCACGTGATTATATAAACGTCATCAAGCCTGCGTCTGACAGATTATGTCTTGTGGACGACATCCCCTATCGTCGCATCGGCGGATCATAAATACTTCCCTATAGTTCGCTCAACAATAGAGACACAGAATATCGATGCTGGAAAGGAGCACAGATAGGCAAAACTTGCATTGACGGAAATATTTATACACGTGATTTTATGACAAAAAAAAACATCACCAAGAAAGAAACAGCTACTTTCACTTTTATTAATATATCAAACATAAAACGATCACAACTTTGAATAAATTTTAATTTCTAATCAATTCTATGAATTCTAATTTAGTTAAAACTTCACATTTATTTCGAATAGAAATTTCTATGTTATGCATATCAAAACTTAAAGTGAAAAATGTTATGAAATAAAAATCCTTCTCAAGTATTTTTTTTACAATTCATTATGTTCAAAGACATCAACAAAAAGGAGCAGCTACATTTACTACTAATAAAAATATATTCTACATTTTTTTTTATATTACTATAAACATCACTCGTAATCAATTTTGTATTAAATCTGTTGCAATACGTTTAATAACATCCTAGAACCTGAACTTTTTTTTTATCACAGAGAATATTTTTTACCTGCTTCAAGCAATTTGGAGTTCGTTGAATATAATTGAACTTACTGATTATAGTTAGTAGTATTTCATTATTATTATTTTATTGACAACTTTATCAAAATGTAAATCAATTAATACTTCTGTATTACATTAATGCAAGACTATTTGCAATATTATTTAACATATTTCTGTAACAGCAAGTGTTACAAGAAATGCTTAAACAGAGATCAATTGTTTGTGTGACATTTGTTATTTTCAGGAATTGTTACGAGCCGGAGGAGGCGGCTGCGTAGCCGAGGTTTTATATTGGAATAAGGAAATAAGGAAATTTTAGAAACGGCAACGTAACACTCAATTAATTTGTATTAATAAAAGCGACCCTAAAGTCTTCGTAGTATGTATAGCAAGCTTGAAAAGATTCATTCAAACTCGATGACAATAAGTAATTAATAATAAAACGTCTGTTCAAACTCTCATCAAGGGCAGTTAAACTGTACTGTAAATAAATATGATTACATATTTAGGCTGTAGCAACAACAAATCGAACAATGCATTGTCATGGCATCATAATTGTACTGAATTGTATGGGCTTGCGAATAATCAATTTATCCTATTTACAACAGGAGTATACTTGTGCAAGCACACAAGAGTGTCAGGTGGCAACGAAGGATCCTTAGAATCTTTTCATTTAATACGCCACCTCGTCCGCTATAAACATCTGTATCCTCGAGTTTCCAAACCTATTATGGTATTCAAAAGCCACTGAGTACTGTGTGAGAAGCTTTACATTGTTAACGAACCGTTGGAGAGGTATTAGACATTACTGATACATTCGTTCTTTGTAAGTCGAAGACAATGTAAAAATATGCAATGTGCGAGGTGCATCTATGTGATCAGAGAGCTTAGTGCGAAGTGCGATAGTTGAAGTAACAACTGAGTCTCCAATAAATAAAGCTGAACGTGTCTATGCAATTTATTAAAGGGGAAACGAATATCCCAGTTATTAGTTAATAAAGGAATTTCTGTTTTGTAATCAAATTAGGAACTAGTTAGGTATTGTAGTACTACATTCTTAATATTTTTTACCTGCTTCAAGCAATTTAGAGTTCGATGAATATAATCGAACTTACTGATTATGGTTGGTAGTATTTCATTATTATTATTTTATTGACAATTTTATCAAAATGTGAATCGATTAACTATATACATCAGTACACCCGAACGTATGCATTGACTTTATTTATGGTTATATTTACACTAGATATGAATATATGCATTTCATTTATTACTAAATTTAGATGCTAATATATGCATGTATTTCGTTCATTTATTACTTCATTTAAATGATTATATCTATTCCATTCATTATTACATATACATATAAAAACATACATTTCATTTGTTCCTACAACTAGATATGATAACACATGCTTCATTTATTTCTACATTTGCAGATTCGCTATTAGATTAATAACAATAGTAATTGTCACTTCATAAAAAAAGTCAGCAACTTTGCTCCAAAAATCAAACGAAACAAAACGAACATCCTTGTTCATAATGAAACCAAGTAGAAAGGAATAATTTCAGTGGTTTTGAAACGATAAATAGGAGATTCCCTTAAAATAGTCCCGTGCAAATGTAAAGTTTGTATTCTGAAAAGCAAGGATCAATTTGATCTCAAAGATTGTCCATTTTTTAAAACGATAAATTGAGAATTCCCTTAAAATCATCTAGTGGAAAAAAAGTTTTCGTTGATTTTCGGAGTCCGAATATCAACGAAAACCATTGGCAATTGAAGCTCGCCGAAGTTTAACAGGAGAACTTATTACGCAAAGCCGTTGCAGCGATCATGTATAAAAGTTACGATGATTTTATAGTAGTCGAATAACGCTTTGCGACTAGACGCATTACAGCACAGAATTATGTATGTGTTACTTGCCCCCGTAACGATTTCATCGGTTCTGTTGATTACGTTACATTATATTATTTGTCTGCGCTAGATATTATTATGTTTTTTCGTAGTATTACGTGAAGGAATTTATTCTTTCACTGAGATTTTCGAAACATTCCACGCAGAAACATGTCGCGCGGTTAAAATCGAACCAACTTCCTGCAATGCACACCTGTATTTAAAAGTATGATTAAATCGATCGCATTCCAAGGTTAGAATAATATGTTTTTCTCTTGGTGTTTTAATTGTAGTAATAAGATTCAGTTTAAAAGTAGATTGACGACTATTTGTAACAATTCTTTCTTTGTTTCTCTTACGAAATATACTGACAAACACATACCATAATATTGAGGATCTCGGCTTTTAACATCACTAACGATTTGTTTTATAAAGGGTTTTCCAAAAGGTGCTTCACGATTTATTATTTGATAAAATACAGGTGGTATGGAATATATCAAATTTTAACATGAGTGTCGGATGTAACATGATTTTAATTGAACGTAAAAAATGATGTCGTTTAATGTATCCACCATGGCTGTGGTGATAGACGTATTTTGACATTAAAAACAAGATCTCAAAGCCTTGTTTGAAAAATCCTTTATATATTTATTTAAAAAGATGATCTACATTTAATATAATGATTTATTTGTGATCTTTATACGACTTAACAATTATTGTATACATAGTAATTCCTTATTGAGTTGTTTGTCTTTTGTTTTTTACTCAAAATATCTTATCTCGATGAAAATTTTACTCGTTTCTGGAGCATATAGAGTAACAAGAACAAAGAATGGAAATCTATAGTCTCTCCACGCCTGCTATCAATTATAAATGAGTATTATAAAAGGAATTTCTTTAGATAATCTTTCAAAATGGATATAATTTAGAATTTGAAATTGAAAAAATCGATCATAGGAGATTTTTCTACTCGAACCTATTGAATAAAAACGACGTTTCGATATGTCAAACACATAACGCTATACTTCTAGGTACTGTGAACCACTTTGTACTCCACTACAAAAAATGTTCTACTTATAAATTGTAATATTAATAATTAACACTAATTTCACATGTATAATTTAGAACGTTTCAAAGTATGGTAACCTTTGAAATAGTTTTAATTAATTAACCGTTTCTAAAA
>NC_071978.1:18005220-18030306 GCF_026283585.1 Hylaeus volcanicus | reverse complement strand
CCTGTATAGCATTTGTAAATAAATAATTCCTCGTTGTAAAATGTAAGTGTAGGATTTGAACGTGAATTCAGGCCCTGAAAAATTTTTGAACCCGGCCCCGCAAAAGGTCACGCCGGCCCTGTATATCGCAGTAAAACGAGGACGAAAATTAAATATTTCGAACGAGAATTAGTATAACATTATAGAAAGACATTTAAATTAATAAATATTTTATTTTATTTTTGTAAACTGTGCTTTATGTTATCAAAAGAGAAAATTTGTAATCTCTATAAACCTGGGGTACAAAATAATCTCTTCTTACTTTATTTTACATGTACAAATACAAATTTTAATTATATTTTCTATTACCTCATTTCAAATTCAGTTCTTGAACTATCTGCTTTTTCATTAAATGCACTTGGCAACACTGAATTAGATTGCCAATCGATTCAAATGAAAAATATGTGATTGGTCCTTTTTATATTCGGTGAAATGCGCGCGCAAGGAATGATGGGATTGGCTTTTTCGAGCGCGAAAGAACATTTGAGAACGTTGTGTCGGTTGATAGTTTAGAAACATACGAATATAACAATCAAAGTTTTTACTTTTTAACAAATTTATCAAAGTGGTATGTAATTTATGAACTAAGGCGACGATTTTTGTGGTTGGAGAAGTAATCATTCATTCCTACATCTAAGTAAAAGGTAAATTAGAGAAAAATAAAATACATACTCAACATCGAAATTTAGAGGTTTACAGAGAACTTGGGAAAATCTTTCCCTCAAAAGAATACGACGTTAAAACGTTTATTTAATAGTTGTTAGGTTTAACATCGTAAAGGAACGAAAGCTTTATAATACTATTACCCTATCGAAAATGTCTGATAATAAATAAAGAATGTTTATAAATAAATTTAACGTTTCTATTAACATGAATGAATGGTTACTCATCTACTACAAAAATCATTCTTTTATTTAAAGAATTTTGTTAAAACGTTAATAAATATGATTGGCTTTATATCATAGTCATTGAACATAGAAAGTTAATTTTGTTTAGAAATACAAGAAATGTAGGTTATCAAAATTACTAATTATAGTGTTGAAAATGTTAATTGTAAAGTGTGAAATAATGTGTGCTGCACAAAAGAGGTGATGCTTTCCAATGATTCCAAGGTTCCAGTAATCAAAGTGAGTAATTATGTATTATACAATGTATTTGTAAATAATAAAAATATAACTTTCATTTAAAATTTGTATGGTTCACATTTAAGTATGACATGTGAATTATTATGTAAAAGAAGTTTAACATTTTCTCAAATTTTTGTTATATTGTATATTTTTCATTCGGTACAATTTAATAATATATATAGTAAAACTATACAGATCAGATTAAGTCAATGTATTTTTGTACATTCAATTGTGTAACATTATGTATTTAATCAAGTTGCAATGATCACATATTCTTTTTATGCTTGCAATACTGGCCTCTCGTGTTTACCTTCTAGAGAATTGTTAACTGCTGCATATCCCGTACCACCCTAAAAAAGAATCAATATTATGATAATAAACAATCATATGCTTCGGTTCATTTTATTTCAACGATATCCTTAATAATTACCCTTTGAAGTGGTATGATATCTGCTTCGGTTAATTTTGTACTGTCCAAGGGATTAATCCAATCCTTTTTTATAATCTTTTCTACACATTCCATTGTAATTACATCGCCGCTAGAAGAAAACAAAGTAACAATTACTTGCAGTGAGTAAATAACCATAGGACATATTAGTATAGAAATAACCGTACGTTGTCCTTATAACCGCACATGGTACACTATTACTTAAGATGTCATGTGTAATAGGGCACATATATCGTGCTTGTTTAACTATAAGAGACTTTTTGTCATCTGGATCTTTTACTTCTGTGAATTTCACAGGAATGAGATCTTTTATTTTTAATGGCCTTCCACTAATAGGACAGTAGATTGTTTTATCAGGTTTTTGCAATATTACTTCTTTCGCTTCTGGTGTTTTAGAAGGGATCCAAAAACTGGGCAATATTTTATCCTTGCCATTGCACATATTAGAAACTGAAGAACCTGATTCGCCTGCAGTTTGACTTCTTGAAACAATATTTTTCTCTCCTTTTAAAAACTTTTGTAACTTCTGCAATTCTTCGTTAGCTGTTTTTTCATGTAGTTGTTCCTGAAAGCATTATAGAGCTTATTATAAATGATTAGGAAACCGCGTTATAAGAGGATTTATTACTTACTTCTTGTTGTTGTTTTTGCTTCTCATATTCCTTTAACTTTCTTGCATACTCTCTCTTCTTGGTTAAAAAATATTCCAAAATTGCTTCTTTATCAAATAAATAGCCATCCTTCCTAAACATATGTAACTGGCGATGTGAAACAAGAACAGCAAATGAAATGTACAACAAAATATACAAACGTTATGACAGGATTTCTGCAAGGTTGTAATGTGAGACAACAGCAGTCAAAATTTTTGACAGAATCCTTTCCCACTCTTTGTGTATTTGTTCCGTAGCCTGAGGCTGCTGCATCCTTCTTTTTTTCGTGATACGTATAAACAGCACCAGCCGTGCAATTCCTCGCGTGTCGTGTCATGGTATGTTTACTGATTAGTCCTATTCTAACCTATAAATACTTTGGCAGTTCCTTTCAGTTCCTTTATTATGACTGAATATGGCGTCTGCGCAGGAAAAAATTTACTTCAGTTATCGATACGCATGCTCCAATTTAAATGCAGAAATGATTATAAATAATAATTGATAACTTAATTAATTTCATTGCTTAAAACAAACAACATTTCGTAGCTTTCTGAAGTTGTGAAATATTTAATTGTCCTAAAATTAAAAAGGAAACCCTAAGAAAAATGAAAGGAAAGAAAACAGACACAAAACAGAATTTAAGAAACGAAAAAATTAAATAAACTGTAACTGAATAAACTTTTACAAATAATATAAATTTATTTATATACATCATATGAGTCACAAGTAGTCAGTATTTACAATTTTATTTTTTCTTATCATCATAATCGCTTTCTGATGTATCATTTTTCTTATGCTTTTTATGTTTCTTGTGTTTCGACTTTCTCTTCTTCTTCTTATGTTTGTGCTTCTTGTCTTCTTCGCTGGAAACTTCTGTTTCAGAATCACTGTCGCTTGTATCTGATTTTTCACGCTTCTTAGATTTCTTTTTGCTCTTTTTGCTTTTGTGTTTCTTTTTAGCCTCCTTTTGCTTCTTTTTTAATTCCTTTTCACGTAATTCAGTCAGTGGAGTCACATAATTTTCATCACTGTCTGAACTTGTACTACTAACATCTAAAACAATCTCTTTGTTTGGATCGACTTTGATGAAATTACGACATTGGTACGTTAGGTGCCCAGCATATCCACATTTTTTACACGCTGGACGAACGTGATCTTTGTTTTGTGGAATCAGTCTAGAGAGAAACTCTGGATCCATATCTACAAAAACAATGTAAAAATGTATCGATATTAATATCTCACAATTGGATATGAATGTCATGAACGAAATTCAAGGAAAATATTATAATACAATAATAATATAATAATATAATAATAGTGATTTTTTATATTTTCGTGAATAGTAAGTGGAAAGTAGTTTACCTAATGTTTGATGCTTAAATGTTTACAGTACGCGTTTAAATGTAAATGCACACAATACTAACCTCTAATACATGAAAACTTTGTCTACCAGTTAATTATATAAATGGTTTACTTTTTCTTTTAACAACATTATGCATCTAGAATGTCGAATTCACTACACAATGCTACAAAACTAATTATAAACTTTAAAAACTGTGAACCAAGTTCCTTCTCAACTGGCAGTGTGGCAATATTTTGATATGTGTGTCATCTGTAAACTACTTGTTTGGTATTGGCGGATTATTTGAACATGTGTTAAAATGGATTTTGAATTTATTAGTGTTAATAACAGTTAGACTACTCACCTTGTGGGTAAAATGTAACAAAAATGGTGACTCCTAACTGATACGAAGACAAAATATATTGTTTCATAAAAAACAATAAAGATTTTATCTGGAAGAAGTTTCATAAAAAGCTAATGAAAATTTAAATGCATTTATACAATCAATTTAGATAATTCATATTTGTCAGCTACACAGTCCATAACACTATTTCTACTACTATGTGTCTATCGATACTGTCTAAAAAGTTTCTAGACATTAAAAAAATTAATAAACTGCAAGGAATTATATTACCTGTAATTATATATTGTAAGAGTAAATCCAGCTATATAAAAAGAAATCTTTTTATTACAACATTATAAAATCTACGTTTACATAATCCACGATAAAATACATCCACAAAATGAAACGCCGTTTCCTTTCTTTTTTTTTTTTTTGCTAAATAACGTCTAAGATGGTATTGTTGGCAACGACGCTTGCGAAAAATACATCAACGCGACATACGTTTAGTACAAAATAATCATATTTACGATATATATGAAATTCTAACTAAAAAATTGTCACATTGTTTTAGATTATATCATATGTTACGAGGCTCGTGACATTTATCTACTCATCTATAATAAGTTAACACGCTACATTGACGCTACTGTTTTGATCAACCTAATCGAAAGTCTCTTAACTGATGATTAAATAATTTCTTATGTTTCGTCGTGCAGACGATGTAATGGACATTTATTCGGACACAACATCGATTTCATTTTTTTTTTCTTTTTATTATTTTACAACGAAGTAATGTTAATATGATACACGAGTACCGTGAACGAAGTGTACTGTCGTAGTTTCAATGTTTGAAACACCTCGATCAAGATTTCCTCGAAGGAAACGAGAAACTATATTGTGAGTTTATGGTCCTCAGAGTTTCAAGTGTAGTAGCTCTCGACAATCTCGTTTAAACAGTCACAAATATACCCAGACAGTCATTAAACAAGTTTCAAGTAAGAACAATTGAAATTAACGGAGATCGTTTTATAACCTTGTAATCAGATTATTGATGCTTTTCAATAATGGTCCACGGGGCTGGTTTTAATTGCCAATTATCTGGAGCACCGAAATTATGAAAGAGTTCCACTATGTTTGAATTCCAGTCTTTGTTTTCTTCGCTATTCGACTGTCTGAATTGATTATGCGATGATCAGTTTTAGAAATTCTGTTTCGAGAAGTCAAGTGCCTACATTATATTTATACAAAGTTACAGGTAGTATTAATTTATATACGCATTATTATGCAAATAATTCGAAACATTCAACGTAATCGTTGGTACAAAAGAAAAATAGTGATGGCAAATCAATGCATTTTTAAAATGCTATTCATTATAAACGTATTTAGGATGAGATTCGTGGTACAATCGAGGCGATTCTTTGTAAAATCAACAGTTAAAAGTGAGAAATTAAATTTGTTTGTAGACAACTTTTGAAAATTCCAGCTCGAAAAAATCTAAAGTATAATAATAGTTCTATGATTTGTTATTTTTAATTAGCTAGTTTGTAGCGCAATTTGCTTTTTTATTACGTGCAGTGGTGAAGAAAACAAATTTTTAAATTGGCATTTGTATATACGAGTAACAGTAACTTTCACATAAGATATTTCAAGTCGATTATTTCACTTAATTTTCAGTTTGTATTAAAAAAAATAATTTACAATTTAAGAATCGAAATAATTTGAAAATAATTTAAAAAATTAAGAACTGTGAATTAACTCAATTTATGACATTTTGTTTTTACAAAGAATTACTATTCCAGCAATACCATGAACGTTACGATTTCCATCGTCTATACGTTATACCGTCTTAATTAAATGTTTCTTTCTCAACGCTTTTAAATGATTTCTCTAACTTTAGGCGCATATCGATGTTTTGACTATTTCTCATCAGTCGATTAGAGGTATTTTATAACATTTACAGAATAAAGAATTTGGACAAAACATTTGATATATACTCGGTACAATTTTTATGATTAATTAGATCACAATACTTTCAATAGATATACATGCTCGTGTTCATCTGTTATAATATTAGCTCTGTAGATTTATGTAATCGAAAAATAGGTGATACAATGAATCAGTGCTTTAAATCCAGTACATATGAAAATCAATACATCTATATCTAAATGAACGTGAAACGATATATATGAAACTGAGAATCTTAATTTAATTTTCATGCACTGATCTACTTGGCATCTAAAATTTTACAAGAATCGTTTTTGTTGATAATAAAAACAGTAAACGTTAAAAAAGTAAAACATAATTTTGCTAGAATACATTATCTAGTCTGCAGATGTTTATGCAAATTAATACTTTCACAGATACATAAAAAGAATTGAAACTCGAATGAAAATATGTCTTATCTTCTAAACGATAATTATTTAAATTAAATCACTTTCTTTGTTTATTATATTGATTAATCTGTTTAGATTATTTCACTGGTTAAATCACTTCATTTATTAAAATTAAAACATGTATGTTATTCATGATATTTCATATTTGTATACATTCTCATATACATATTTCTCTTATATATCCACTTTCTATAAACGCATAAACATCCGCAATCTAGTAATCACAAAGAATGGTAATCAGAAAATATTGGGAATGTTATACTCTATTATTCTACAACATCTATATATTGTTTCTTATTTCGTGAACGGCGCTATATCTACTATCGTTTACTACTAACTACGCAAGAAATAATAGTCGATTCCGAACGTATGTAGTTAATCATTTTCATATTCGGCGGTATATAACAAGTAGCACCATACAATCATAGTGGTATATCTTTCGTACCACTTCTATTCGAAGATGAATCAAGCAATTGGATAGCTTCTGGATCGTACAAAATCCATTCGCAATTATTTGTACTACTCCTTATATTGGATTCCAGAGAAATAATTTTATTCTTAAAATTTACACGATTAGTTTGAATGTAATTGTATATATTCATCGACAATTGTTTGGAATTGTCGGTTATTTTAGTATATGGTTATTTTTTAGTATGAATGCATTAAGATATATTCATCGGTACGACATTATTCAGCAGCAAAGAGAAGAAATAAAGAAGCGTTCATTTTCCCACGCAACATGTAGGGTGTTTACGAAAATACTAACCGGCGTTTTTCTCGTAAATAAGTAAGTGTTAGAAATAAACGATGATGGAACAAGTTTCCTAGTTTTCTACGACCAACGCAATGGCGTATAGCAATTTTTTATATTTGCATAATTTTTGGGGAAACGAAGGTGACCTTTAATTTCTTAAATTAAATCTTGCACGGTTGTTATACATACACTGTGAAGGATACCTATAGCACCATCCATATTTTTAAACGTTTCGGAATTTTCAGTAAGAATGAAAAAGGATCAATTATATAAGCTGTAAGAGTATGATAAACATGGAGTTTTATGTTAATATAATTGCTCTTCATCTCATGCGATTGTTTCTATTTCATATTGATTAAAAAGTTCGTAACATTCCAAAATATGAGTGGTGGTATAGTGTATGTACAGGGTGTCCCAAAAATGTTGGAGTTAATTGAAAGGGATGGTTCGGAGGGTGATTTGAAGCAATTTTATCCTTAGCGAAAATGTTGTTTCAAATCACCCCCTGAACCACCCCTTTCAAGGATCTCTAAAATTTTTGGGACACCTTGTATATACATATATGTTATGTACGTATATTTTATATAAAAATGTACTTTATAGACCTGAAATGTGCATTCATGCACAAGTAGGTGACATTGAACATCAATAATAGTCTTACCAATAAAGTATACTTCTAAACACATTGAAAAGAAATAGTCGAATTATTTTGTTCATTTCTGACTTTGCACGCAGTTTCATATTACACAAAAAAAATATACAGTACTCCATTTAAAAAATTGAGTCACCTTCGTTTTCCCAAAAACATTGCAAATACAAAAAATTGATATGCGCCATCATACTGACATTAGAAGACTACATACTTTTTCCTCTTTCATTTTTGTCTAATACTTACTTACTTAAAAAAAAAGAAAAAAAAAAAACGCCAACTAGTATTTTTGTGAACATCTTGTATCTATCACTAGTAAAATAAAATTTTATTTTCGAAACAACAGACTACCGACGAACAATTTAAAACGGTATTCACGCGTAACCTGGGTATTGCGCTCCGTAATGAAATTCTTTTTACTTGTTGCCGATACATGTGTGCATCGTATTACGTTTGTACAAGTTGCGCGGATGCATCCTCGTTGAAATACGTTATTACAAAATAAGAACATGCTTCTTCGAACGTATACACCATTGGACGGACACTGCATAAATCGTAAGTGCGTTTAAGACAACAATGTAAAGATTTATTCGAACGTTGAATTCAGGGGTTATGCATATTATAATTTTCACGACAAGCGATATGAATACGCATGCAGTGCCTGTCGATTTTTTGTTTGCTTGCATAATTACATTTGACGCGTCGCTACTCAATGTTAAAACGATCACTGAGAGTCGTGTGCATTTATGCATTGTTAAATGTTCGCATTCTCGCATATATGTGTATACTTCATAGGCGTAGAAAGAGTGCAAGTATACGCGTTATATATATATACGTGGATAATAGAGTTTCTTAACTTACTTATTCCATTATGACGAAGATAAATGTACGATTATTAGAATGCTGAATTATAATTTGGCAAACGTAGATGTGTTTTCAGTAGTGAGTGTTTATGAACTGATTTTAACGACGGCAGAGATAATAACATACGATATAATTGATAATAATTCTAAACGAAATGTCGAGAAACGAGTCTGGTGTACAAATGTATTTAAAATCTGTACCGATATTTAACACTGAGTTTACGGAGGTTCGAACTATCTTTACTGCATTATTTTTATTTATTTTTTATGCTTATTTTTGTAAGCACCTTTTGATCATGTTTACATTATCTATGAAGTAATTTGGATGTATGCTCGTTTCTTTATATGGGTAAAAGTCAGCACGAGTGGTCGGCGAAAAATGTAAACGGTTTTTGTAGCTCTCCTCGTGAAATTCCGAATGGGTCAAAATAACTCCGTAAAACTGGCGTTAATATTTACGACTAGAATGAAATCTTTGGGTTGGTTTAGCAAATCTCACAACGTATCCTTTGCGGATGCGTAGATAATAGTTCACTTGGAATTGTATTTTGTTGCTTAAGTGAAATATATGTAATTCCTCGCTTTAAGCGAGATATCCTATATTATATATGCACATTTATGAGTTTTTTTAAAGAGTTATACAGCTAGAATTTTTTTCTCTCGATAGAACATAAGTTTTACGACCGCTACAAGTCTTGTAATTGAAAGAAACAGTTACTTGTCCGGTTACACTATTGCCATTTTCTCTGTTGGTAGATTAAAAGTTTATTTTATTATAGTTTTTATTAGATAAAGTGCTCTTTTTGAAACGATGATATTTCGTAATTCTGCTCATTGTATCGCACTCGACACGTTTTTGAAGAAAATTTAGTGTGTTGGGTACTTTATCCAAGCATTAAACATAAACATTTTCACTCCTTAGAATTAGATCCTCTTTTAGAAAGCAAGTTATTTATAAAGAAACATATTGCAATTTATAATAAATTAATTACTTGTACTCTTTGAGAAAAGGAAAGAGAATTATATATACATATAACCAAATGACTCAATTTTCGTTTTATAGAATATTTACAATCTCATTTCTTTATACTCTTTATAAATAATTTATTATGTTATGTAATAGGTATGGAAATTAATTCTGTGCCATTACATTTAATCCTTTGTAACTGTAGTTTATTAATAATGTTTACTTGTTCTCTGGTGACGTTAAAGTATCAACCTTCTAAGTCCTCGATCTAGTTTCCATTAAAAATTCATCTAAAACACACAATGCAAGTTTCAATCTGATGATAATAATAATATATCTATTATATACAAAGTCTAGTAATCATAAAGTTTCGTCTATTGTCGTTCTTTTGAAAGATTATAAGTGTGCTTGAAAATAATTAGGTGTAAAATTAGGTGTAAATTAATTACAAGCATTTTCATTTGATCATTTACGGCGGCAGTTTCAATAGAAATACATATGTCGCATTTTATATTTCATCATCTTGTTACCAACTTTCATACTAATGAAACACACTTATTGGCTTGGATTGTCTTCGAGATTTTGTTTTTACAATTAAATATGGTCTTTTGAATGCGTAACTGAGAGAAGAAATAAATAAATGGTAAATATATTATAAGTAAATAGTAAATTCACTTTAGAAAGGCACAGAATTAGTTTCTATACCGAATATTATACAAAACATACATTTTTTTTCCTTTATATGTCTCTTCATAAGAAGTTTAGTATAATACAATTAATATTATATAAAAAAATTCTCCGCTTCCAGAGAGTTCGTTAACATTAATCCCTCCTCTATAAAAGATAATTTAAAACAATTACTACATTGCATTTCAGCCCCAGAGGCTTCTAAAACAAACTTTTCCGTAAATTAAAAGTTGTAACTTATAATCAAGTAGTTTCCTTTACTACCCAAGCAGAAAGCATTAATAGTTTTAATTTACGTTCGCTGCTTGCACGGATTAACCAGAAAGTAAAATTTTCTAACGAACAAGCACAGGACATTTCCGAGGAAGTTCTCCCGTGTCTCCTCTTTAATGTTCGCTATCCTTCATCGACTTTGCTTACGGAAAATCGTATAACCGGACAATAGACGGACTAGCATCAAAACTCACGAATCATTGGAACGGTCGTTGAATGAAAAAAGTGTATAATAAAAAAGTAGCCGGGAAAAGTAGTTACAACAAACTTTTTCCTGGTCCCATGTCTCATGCATTATCATCATCGACGTTCCTTATTCCCCCGTTCCTTTAAATCTTCGACATCTAATTTAGATGGCGAATGCATCCGATGAAATATCCGTAGCCAAGGTTTGTACTCGTATTCGAACGATCCGTTTGCCGAACTTTTCGCAAACTCTCCCGTAGCGCTGGTCGTACGAACGCCAGTTTTAAATTTTGCACGAAACCCCCACGAAAACATATTATTATTAAATTGCATCCCGCGTCTCCGTTCTCCATCGCGACGCTGTCGAGAAGCGTCGGTTTAATTGCACGGACTCGCCAGACATTTCACTGCCACAGTGCGGCGGTTAAATAATAGAAAAGAAAGGGCGGTTCCAGCCACCGAACAAACATTGGCGTTCGTTTTTCGTCTAATCGTGACGTTAATAAATTCCCGTCCAAGATAAAAGGTATTTAACCGTCGAGCAACAGAGGTAATTTAATTTCTTGCGAGCTTTTAGTCGCTGACTCTTGTCTGTCTCAGTTTCCTAGTTAATTTATTATTCGTAGGGTAATCGATCTTTTAGTCCCTCAAAAATAGGTCGTATTAGCAATACTCGAGCTAGGAATGTTTAAAGTTGTTTAAATTCTGTAGCTTTTTTTGTTGATGAACCATTTGTAATTATAATTGGGGAAGGTAGCATTGCCTTTTTTATTAAAATTTTTATTGGATCTTTGTGAATGCTTAGCTTTTGTATTATTGCAATGATTTATTTGATTATTATTTAATATGTGTCAAACATGTATATATGTATTTAACTTTTGCTCATCAGAAATGTGTTACTTTTTAAACTTTCGGATTGTTAGCAAGTTTACGATACTCTGGATGCATTATCTTTTCTATTTTTCAGTTTTATATTCATTTCCTACTTCAATTTTTTATTCTCTCTCTTCTGAAAAAATTTCGTTTGTTTCCATTAACTCATCTTCTATGTTTTACATTGTTTAAATTATGACCTCATTATCACCGCATCAAATGATATTGAATAAATTACATAACAGATCTCTACAAGATTTCTTCGAATATTTACATTCACGAATAAATAACGAAGGAAAAGCTACCCTTCCCAAACAATTTTAAGTAATCACGATTAATTTATTCAGTTTTCTTTTTCGTCAATGTTAAGTTTTTCCAAAATAAGTTAGAACCTTTTTATGTAATTTCCTCAGACTTTTTGTCTAATCACTTAAAATGGATCTTGTAATCATTACGTAACGAACAGCCACACTGACTATAATGAAGGGAAATTTGTCTGTCGTTAGGATTGTGCAAAATTTATAACTGTAACACGCGCTAATGCCTCGCTACTGAACAATCATACCTAAAAGTGTGATCACAGATTGACAGAAGGCATGTAACATACAATATATTATACATACAGTCAGAAGATACGTCACTGCGGTAATATATCAGTTAATAAATAGAATTACAAGACGACCTATATACGAGCTATATGTACAACGAATGCGTTTCTCTTTCTTTATAAATCTTGCGATTCGCCTCGAGCGGGCAAAGTAAAGGTAATACTTTTATGGGAGGATACGTAATTGCGCCGAGACGAGAGAACCATTAATGTTCTCTTTCGTCGTTACTCCGAGTTCCTCATTTTATCATGAATCGATGAATCCGATAATACAGTAGAATGTCGGTTATCTAGATCAGACATTGGCAAACTATCACTTGCGAAGTAAGAATGATTTTTAAATGAACTTCACGTCAGAATTATAGAACTGCTACTTCAATATTCATAGATGGTTATTAACATTTCAACTACTGACCCGAAAAGACTTTTAAAAGACTTTAAATGAATGATTTTGTCGAAAATCGATTATTGTTTTTTGTCCAATTTGAAAAGCTCTATGAAGAGATATTTTCATTTTTTAATGTTACGATAGAATATTAGGACGACTGTATTCATAAATATGTAGATTATTTTCTCTTTTATTTTATCTCTTTTTCTCTATTCTCTTTTGAGTCAATCTATTGTCCGCGACTATATGTACACCAAAAGTTTTGTCTCTTTCTCCAAATTGGTTATTGTAAGCAGACAACTAATAGTACAGTTTCTAAATTCTGGTATGTAGACTACGGAATTAAAATATCTACGAATAGATTTCCACTAGATAAAGTGTTAATATGCCACAGTTATATTCATTCGTTTACAAATTATCGTGGATGGTTCTACGCGAATTAGTTACAATATTTGGCACTACCTACCTGTATAGAAAGACATTTTCAAAGGTAAACTACATGAAATTTCTTCACAAATCAGTCTACTCGCTCGGTAACAAAGTATAATTCAATCCTTCAATGGTAAATCGATTTTCAATAATAAGTTTAATATACAGAAACTACTGCACAAATTGAATACACTGAAAGAGTTTTAAAATAAAAATTATTGTTATATTATATCTTCAGTAGTGTATCACCAATGGCTTTACCATATTTTTTTCAGTGAAAATAAGTTCAAACACGAATTCATTCGTCTTAATTTTAATTATGTAGACTGGGAATGTTTGAACGTTTTCACATTAGGCAAACATTATCTAATCCATTGAAATTATTGTTTCAATATTCATAGAATACCTAGTATTGATGCGAAGCAGTTATTTGTCACAAATCAGTCTTATTCAGTATGAATATCTAATCGATATGAGTGATACGGAACGAGAATTGCAACTCCAATGAAGAGTAATTATGTTTCACCAAAAGAATTCTATAGGTACTTCTAATAACTTCTAAAACTCTTTCTTGGCCCACGAAGGTTAAAATTTGTATTGTTTATCCCTTTTTAAAACAATTTGTCAAGTTCTGATCTAGATCTTTTATTATGTTTTAATTTTAATAACGAATTAATCGTACGAATCGAATATTTGTGTCACTGTTCGCTCGAAGATTTATTTCAAAATTTATTTTTTAAAGAATGTCGTACGTTGTAAACTAAAACCTTAGAAGGGAAGCATTTTTAAAGTATATTCACGTGATTTTCATTTCGTTCTGATAATTAGTGAATCCAAAAATAATTTTTGTAACTGTAACATTAAAAGTAACTTTTATGATATGTTGTTATACTGGCAAGAATATGTAAAACTTATGCAAATAAAATTGGACTAATTTCTTTGATTAAACTCACCGTTTTACGAGAAAAGTGAGTAGTAATGCAAATAGTAATGCAAAAGAAATCGTACAAAGTAATTTAAAGGAAATCAAAACTAGACATTATCTTAAGAATAAATAGAATCCCAATAGATAAAACGTACTCTTATATTTCAATTATTTACTATTTTCAAGTCATTTTTTGGCTAGATTACATGCAGGAAGAACTTTATTTAGTAATAGTAGTGCAAGAATTGTCCCAGAAAATTCAATGAAAAAGTTTATCTTGCTCGAACAATGTTCCTCCCAATCCATTTAATTAAACGATATTCTACTGTATTTTGGATGTCCAAGAATTCTTTTAATTTCGTTCGTTATCGATGAAATGAGAATACTTCGCTGAAAATAGAATGTATTATACAGGGTGTCCCAGCATCGGTGGTACAACCGAGAAGGCGGTGATTCTACATGAAAAAGCAAATCGAAAATAAGGAATAAAATGTTTTCATTTGAGGTTTCGTTCTCGAGAAAATCGATTTTGAATATACTCTAAATCTGTAGATAGAAATGAGTAATACAGCGCATCATCGTGATACTAATGATATTAGTACTACTTATAAGTGACATATGACTTATATCAGGATCCATCCATCTAAACCATAGTTACGTGTACGCGTACTCGCTGAAGATTCAAAACCGATTTTCCCTAGAACGAAACCTCAAATGAAAAAATTTTATTCTTTATTTTCGATTTGTTTTTTTTTTATGCAGAATCACCCCCATCTCGGTTGTACCACCGATGTCAGGACACCCTGTATATACGTAGTTAAATATGAATGGCAACTTACGAGACTCCATACGAATAATAATAATGGTCACAATTGAAAGATAAACTATCTATTTCATACAAACGAGTAACACTCTAAACTTTTGTTATTTAAGTGTGACATCGGAGTCGAAGCATATGACTTGTGTTTCCTGTTCGAAAACGAGATACTAATTTATTAAATATGATATTGAATTTCAGTCGTTTCACCTTCCTTGAATAGGAATTTTGATCTTTATGTTTCAATATTTACCACTCTCGATCTTTCGTAGTATACACTTATACACATATCAGCGCATCTGTTGTAATAAAATTCATACACATCTCTAATAGTCTACCAAGTACAATTTCTCCATCTACCTCGTTCGCTTCAAAAATTTTCTATCGGACAGTCTTCATCGCGGAATTTTTTTTTCACGTTTACAATTGAAGTGAACGAAGATCGATAACATCGAGTGTTATATATTATTCTTGTCTATAATCTGCAGAGTTATTCTGCTCGGTGTCTTTGGCGAGACAGAACGAGGGGTGCTGTACAAACGTACAACCAGTAAAGAATACAATTTCGTTGAGGCCGACTTCTCGGTCGTTAAATTCTCGTCGCGTAGAAAATATCCACTCGAAAGAGTGAGTTGTAAGGGTACTTTTGGTCGGTATCAAACATTATTAATGTTGTCTAGAAAGAGTGTTCGGTTTCAAACCTGGGCACGTTTGAAATGATATTATTTGAAATATTATATCAAATATAATTATTTAAAATGTTATTTCAAACACTTAATTATTGTTGCTGTATCTTGGCCATTTTTAAATTAGCCTAACAAAGAAATTTATACATATATATATGAAATTCAATTAAATGAATTGAATTAATGAAATGAATTTTTGTAGAACAAAATTGTATCAGATAAAATCATAAGTACATAACGATTTCGAATTTGAAAGTGATGAAGATGAAATAGTAATTATAATTACATGTATAGGGTATATAATTAATTATACAGCATTATAATAGACGTTTTTTTGAAATATAGCATATCATGGAACAATATTAGATAAAAAAGTAACTAAATAATTAATTCTTTGCAATAGCTATTATTTCAAATGAATTGGTATTCACTTTATTTTTGAATAACTCTATTTACTGTAACAGTTCGAAATAAATCATTTCAAATAATTATTTTTCATTTTCATTTCAATTAAAATTGACCCAGGTCTGTTTGTTTAAAAGGATCTCAGGTTGATGGTTTTTTTTTCAGTGGAAGAATGCTATTATGGTAAAAGTCGAATGTAGCCGTTTTACTTTCTGTCTGTGCAGTAAATTTATGTAGATCCAACATATGTTTCAATATTGTACGTTAATCTGTTTGTAATTGGTAAAGTGTAAAAATTCCGTCGGACGCAAATAACTTAGGATATAATCGTACGAAAAAATAAATTAGTATCATAAATATTACAGATGTTTTCTTTTGGTCTGGTAGGAATAAGGTAGATGACCCATTACTGATCGCGACCTCATTAGGGACCAGTTGTTAATTTCATTTTGACATATAAAGTGATATAGTGATCAAAAAATTAGGATATTACAAGTGAAAATATTTATTTATTATTTCATATGCAAATCTTCTGTATATTACACGCACCGTCGATTATAATTGATACATAAATTCGAAATCGTTAATTGGTTAGTAAATTATATATGAAATAGATATTTCCGAGGTAATGAATTTTATAATACAAATATATTAATACATAAAATGTCTTACACAAATTAACAAGAACGATATGCATGATAATAAAATAGAAAAAAAAATTAATTTTTCTTAATTAGTCGCTGAAGGAGACATCTTATCAGATGTAATTTTTATAATGATTTTCGTAGAAGAAGCCAGATAAAACTATAAAACTAATTCAATTAGGAAACTAAACATTTCAACAATTTTAGCAATCTATATTTCACAAAAATATTCTCATATGATAGTTAGTATTAATAATACTTACTTTCATCAAATTAAATTCTTATACGCTCTGTAATGGTGTCATTTACCTTGTGAATTTAAAACAATTCGTATGTACATACACGAGAATAAATGTATATGTATACATATATACATATATATACACTAGATAGACGTGTCTGGGGAACACAAAGGGTACTTTAATAAAAGAACTTCCAAACTAAATTAACTCGTCGACTTCGAAGTTCGAAACTTGCAGATCTTCAGCTTCGGAGTGTGAGAAAAACTTTTTTCGATAACTACGAACGTTAAATACGGGTTGATTGCGTAACTTGAATAATCAGTTGAAAGAGTTCTTAATTAAATTCTGCTCTGGTGTTAAATTAGGCTGAAGAGGATAACTGTAAAATTGATATTAGGGAGAGTACATACATATACATATAATGTATCCTCGTTTGAAAGATCAAATTTTATACCTTCTTTATACTACGAAAGCAAAAGATCTGCATTTCGTAATTAAAACGTTAATGGTACCTTTTCATAGAACTGAAAGCATTTTCTCGGTAGACGAAACTGTATGAAAACTGTCCTTAAGTGTACTTACTCGAAGGACTTATGCAAATTAGGAATTATCTCGGCTGACAGAGTCTTTTGAATCGTAAGTGTTAATTTTGTTATATTATTTTTAAGACTTTCTCGCACATTAAACGTGTACTAATAAGATAGTCTCTGCTCTTTAAAAATTTACTTGTACAGCTGTATATAAAATTAACTGGTACCTTTGCTCGTAACTTATTACTTTTGCGATTCGTTAGAATTTGATTTTCATTTGTATCGATTTTCGGTATACTGAATCCATCGCATTAAATCTTAAGAAAATACACACAGTTGTTACAGCCAAAATCAAACAGTTTTTTGTCAAGATTTAAATACATATTTTAATCCAAAACGAAGCCTAATTTTGCAGTATATGTTAATGTGTACATTTTCGAACATTTAATAACACTTTTGTTACTGGTATCTTGGACAGTTTTAAATTATTCTGATAAAGAAGTTTGTATATTACATTCAATTAAATCTGAGCACTCTTTAAATAACAAAATAATTTTACTTTATAATTACTTGAAATAATTGTTTGTTAATTAATTCATATTTAAGAAGAAAATGACATTTTTGCAAGATTAAAGAACTGACCTGTCTATGTTACTTAATTATTCGATTATAAAAGATATTTTTCCGAAGTATAACACATTTTGTGAAAATAATCAAATTCGACAAAGCAAATTACCGTAAAGATTTCTTAAAATAAATTCTCTTTATCGAATGTTATCGTGAGAATTATTTCTTTCTTTAAATTTTAAATAAAAAAAAAAACGACCAAATAATTCACCATTCGAAACAGCTATCATAAAAATTATAAATTATTAAAACAGAAATTATATAAATCATTTCAAAACGTTATTTCGTATTTTCGTTTCAATTAAAATTTGACCAGATCCGAGTTCAATACTTTTACTGTAGAAATACTGTAGAATCACGTTTCGTTTTACAAAGATTAAAATATATATCTAAATTTTTTAAAAATATTCTTAAATTTTGCAAACAATTGCATGTATCTGATAAAGATATAGATGAGAATCTTTCTCCTCCTTTACCTCCTCCTCCATCGTAAAAATTGATTTCCCTCGGAACGTTCCGAAGGGGTGCATTTTATGTTGCACTTTTATTTTATCCGTCGAAATTCATCGCGGTCGATTAACCGTAATTTGTGGTTCACTGTCTGCGGAATTCTCTCCGATGAAACTTAAATCATGCACAACTTAGGTCTGAAGCGTATCAGAGTAAATTGCTGCTCCAGTATGAGAATATTACAGGAGCAACCACTTCCACGGGGATACCATTCAGGCGTAAAAGATATTATCTGGAAACCGCATAGTGGAGATCTTTATTCTTGATACCGTTGTGCAGCCTGTATCGTAATCCGATAATGTAACGTGTTCAAAGACAACCTTCCCCCGGAGGAGATAGAGCAGCATATACCGTGAGAATCAAACTTGACCCATCCACTAAATTTTGTATGAAAAATATTTTTGATTATTAAGATAATACATAATAAAAAGAGAAACAACGTTGGTAATTGTTTCTTTGTAGTAACTCAGGGCACTTATACTATTTTATAATATTTAAAATTTGTTCTTCTCTGACTGTAATACTAAACATTCATGGTGTGATCAAGGCTCTACCGTCAATCAATAGAAAGGACAAGCACGAAATTATCCAAGAAATCCAAGAAATGTACACAGAACTCACAAATAGAAAAATAAACACCACAATTATTTGGATTCCCTCTCATCAAGGAATAATTGGAAACGAAAAAGCAGACACCGCCGCAAAAGAAACAACCGGACTACCACCAAACGAACCTGCAACACCAATACCATGTCTTGACCAAATAATTAATGTAAAAACAATAATAATAGAAGAATGAAATAAAATTTGGACCACAACCAACATAACAAAAATTCACAACATCATCCAGAACTTCTATCAGCAAATACCAACTATAAGCCTCAACAGGAAAGAAAAATCTGTATTGTCACGACTGAGAACTGGCCATACGAAAATCACCAACGACTACCTCATCACTAAAACCGAACCCACCAAATGTCATTTTTGTCAAAGCCATCGTCTAACAGTAAACCACTTATTATACGAATGTAAAGAAATAGAACAGAAAAGGAAAAATTACGGAATCAAACCAGACTCAGCCCTAACAGTGCAGGACCACATCAGAAATACAATAGACTTCCTCAAAGACATCAATATATATTCTAAGATATAAATAATTGCAAATAATTGCAAATAATTCTGTGGCTAATGACCTTGTAGTCGATGCGACATCAAACAGACAAGAAAAAAAATTCATGGAATCAGTTTTGTATTATAGAAAATTTATGGAGATTATTAAAAAGAGGACTTCATAAAACGTACAAATCCCGACCAACTTTATTCCTCAAATTGCAGAACGTGTTATAGAATAATGGAATTAAATTTCGCAGAATTTCTGTATGGAATTAAAAGTGTGCCAAAACCCATAAAAAATGTTATTAAAGTCAAAGGGTCACGAACAAAATATTAAGTTATAACGAAACTTGTGAATTTTAGTACAAGAAGTTATCGTGCAAGACTGATTCTACGAATTTTAATTCTTACAGTCGAGGTAGAACATATTATAAATAGTGTAAAATGTATAAGTAGTACCAAATGTTTATGATTCGTTCAGTTTTGTTCCTCACTGTATATAAATCGAAAACTAGTGCCTGTAAAGAACTTTCAATGTTTGAAATACGTAGACTAATTTCTAAAAAAATATTTTCTGGAAGCGTGTTAATCATATCCCTGGAAACTGTATACCAGAAAATACTACAACAGCGATAGAGATCTTGTTTTCTTGCAGCTTTTGTTGTCTATTATACTTAATTTTTTTCCGGGGTTATTTTATATCGGATTCACAGAGGTCTTTAAAAAAAAGTTGCGTTAAAGGAGAAAGCTAACGTACTGAATCGTTCGTAACACCTTTTTTGTGTAAAGCATAAAATTATTTCTTATCGCTACGTATGTTAAGTCTCGCGATTTCCCATACGCATACCTCGGTAGAAGAAGATTTATGCTAACGGAATACGAAAAATGTTTTCATAAAAAAATAGAAATTCTACTTTGCGATTCCGCTTACGAAACTAAAGGACTTTGTATATTGGTATAAAGATTCCCTTTTTTGTCATGAAATAAATTTGGAGAAATTGTATATTGTTCTAAAGAAATCATCGACCGAAGCAGACCCGGGCACTTTTAAAATAATATTATTCGAAGTAATACCTCAAACAATATGTTGTTTTATTTAGTACTTATTTTCGTACCTGTGATTAGTTTTGAAATGACTATATTTGAAATATTATGTCAAGTAACATTTTACTTTACTTTCTTTTAGATTTACTTGAAGTAACCGTTTAAAATGATTGCGAAATTGTCTCTAAAAGTTATATCAGGTGGAGTCACAAGTACACGACGATTTAAATTTATAAGTGACGCAGATGAAATAGCAAACAATTCCACATTTCTAATTCACGCCAAAGAAGAAGATGAATTAAAATTTTTACAAGATAGATAGACTGATCTGTCTACAATTTCTCTAAAGTATAATACATTTAATAACAATATTAGATAGACCCTAATAGAAATCTCCTAAAGAGGAACATTTTGAAGACAAAATTATTATATTTTATTTAATATAAATCCTCGTTGGTGCGTATTATTTTGAGGATTATTTCTTTCGTTACATTTGAAATAATGAATTAACCAAATAATTCGTTACTTGAAATAGCCATTACTTCAAATGAATTGACATTGCTTTTATTTTCAAATAACCGTATTGAAAATAACGGTTCGAAATAAATTATTTCAAATAGTCATTTCTTATTTTCGTTTCACTTAGCCCAGGTCTGACAAAGAGCAACCACGATGGACATTTTTTTTATTGGATATGTAATACCGTAAAACAGTCGACCCTTGGAAGAATACATATACGGAAGTTGGATAGATTTCCTTAGTATCAGAATGAGGATAAGATAAAATTTAAATGGACGGCGATTGCCTGCTTCAGTGCCAATCACGATCACTTAAGTATTTTCTTTCGATGCTCGCGTCAGACGGAGCGCCCATTAAGTGCAACTTCGTCCTTTCAACAATTGGACAATATTTCTATTGAAAGTAGAAGAATAAACGATGTACAGACTTATTAGTGCCAAAATAGTAGTAGCCGCGTTATTTTACTGCCGAAGCAGCCCCTGGCAGACGGAAGAACAGGCTTGTTTCTACGTAAACGCGAAACACCTTCTCGATATACATATCAATCTAAAACTATAAATAACGTAAAATATTGTATGATAAAGTAACAAAAATAAAATATCTGTTATCGAACTACGGCAGGAATACGAGAATCATTCGGTAAGAACTGTTATTGTTATACGAAGATGAATAACGTCGTTACACTTTCTCTAAGCTGTCATTTTTGAATGTTATTGATAAAACCAAGGATATATTATTACTAGCGATGAGAGCGACTTGATAATATTGCATCGATTTTCATCAAATTAGATGTACTTGTTAACATTTCTTATGGTATCGATTGAATTCATTTCTTTGTAGTATTAATCAAATTCAAACACTAAATATCTCTCAAGACTTAAAGGAATAACGATATAGTCAGACTGTTATTATTTTTGAAAATTAATCCTCCTGTTTATATGAATACTTGGTGTCCATCAAAGCTCATATTTCATAATCATATTTCATAATTAAACTGTGGATTTATGAATTTATGATACTAGCGAATATGACATTAATAGAATATATTCTATATGCATCATGAATAATATACTTTTTATATGTTTTTCATATTAGCGCATGCCATAATGCATGAAATTCGTAGTCTATTGATAATAACCGAAGTTAACTTGGTTTTGTACTATAATAACGAATTATGAAAATATCAAATTACTTTTCTTTACGTACCATTATTTAACTGAAATTAAAATTTATTATTATATTTGTTACAAGTTTAACTCCCTCGAACTTGAGAGATTTAACACGTTCAACTATAGAAAGTACGTCAGATTCTAACCATAAGAAATGAGTATGTTAGATTTTCAGCAACTGTATTAGATGAATGAACCGATATCATTTCTTTTTTCATTCTTGATGAATCGTCAATGTAAGTAAACAGGCACGAAATTTTCCGTAATTGATAGCTATCGATACAAAAGTTGCGTGTCCCGATAACTCTCAAATAGTTTCGAGACATTCTGTGGCATCATTCCATACAAGAGTATCAATTTGAAATTTAAATGTATCGGGAGTACCAAAACACGTTTCACCCGCATCACTAGTTGTCACAAGTTGCAGAAATGTATTATTCAAAAACATTCAAATACTTCCTTTAAAAATTTCTTGTGTAAGAGAAAGCGTCACTGAAGACTATTCGAAATTTGGTCAAACTGCGTAAGAACAACAACAAAAAATTCTAAACGTATCGCAACGACGTATACATAAAATAACTACACACTCAAAGTACTCAAGATTTGCTACATTAATCCTCTATTGCATAATTTGCTGGATGGTGATATCAACCGAAACAACTATTCCAGATTTCGTTTAAGAAAGACGAGACTTGCGCATGTTTCTTCATTTTAATAATTCTACGGAGTAAAGCACACATTATTCGACATTATCGTTTTGGTCTAAATATAGACGGTTACTTTTTTTTTTATATATAAAATGAACTTCATGAAAGTGTGGTCTTTTGTGGATTATTTACGAATAATTGATTTTAGACTCGTAACTATTTATCAATTTTGACAAATGAAATAAAAAGACAAACAATGATGTGAGAACAAATTGAAGTAGAGTCAATTTTGCATGTATTAAAGAAATGGCATATAACAATATTGTAATCCAAACCATTCCACTGAATCATCATTGCAGATACAGTTGAAGATAACTGATACTTGACATAAAATTAAATGTAAACAATTAATAAATGTATATCCATTACATTGTATTATAATTCATTGCATCATATATTACATTTATTATATTAAATTTTATTTTCGTTATATGTTTCTTTATGCATACAAAGGATATGTATTAAATACACATTTAATACATTAACAATACAAATAAAAGTATGGATATATATAGTCAGCGTAATAAGTATTCGTACAGGAACCATGTATTTTAAATTGGTTGCTGTACGAATATTTCTTACACTGACTGTATATATTACTACTTTCATTGATATTGAAAATGTATATATATATATCCATACATTTATCTGTATTGCTAGTGTATTAAATATATGTATTTCAAACATTAGAATAAAATTTTATTATAATAAATTGTAGCATAATAAAACAAAGAATTAAAAATATATATTCTCAGAATACATAGCGAAAATTTAAAAAGCCAAGCAATCATATTCAGTCGAATAGGGGTAACTTCTTCACGCGTAAGTAGTTAAAAGACGTACTTTTCAAAAAACAAAATAACATTTACGCAATAGAGGATTAACGCATCAACGTCGAATAAAGATTGACGAATGAAAGGCGCGAACGTGTCAGAAGGGGGACGCCGGTCGAGGACGAAAAACGAAAGACGAACAAGTTTTCTACTGGACGGCGATCGTTTGCGTCGACGTAAGGATGTAAGCTTTCACATGTATCCTGATCGACAAGTGCGGCGTTCGGTTTAGAGCTCGTAAACGTCACGTCCGTTTAGTCTGCGTAGCTCTCTCGTGGACCGACAGGAAGCCGGGCTCGTATAGGAATGGATAATGTGAACCTTCAGACGTACGTCGCTTGGATTACGTCCCCCGTCCCCGCGTGTTCTCCTCGAGAAACTCACCGTGGTCTTGCAGCAGCAATAATGGAAAAGCTTCACGTAGGCGCTGCGGAAGTGTCGGTCCGCCACGCAGTACAGAAGATTGTTGAAGCAAGACTTCGAGAGGGCGAACCAGGCCAAATTGTAGAGGATATGGGCGCTTATCCGGTAAAACGAGTTCAGGCATACGGCGCAACCGAATGGAAGCCAGAAGATCATGAACATCACGCAGCTGTAGATGTTCGCCTTGGTCAGCTCGTAGTCCCAGAAGAAGGCGACCGGCGGCTTGTACGAACCCTTGGTGGCGTGTCGGACTTGAATCACCAGCACGACGTACAAGAAGGTGGTCACCAAAGTTGGCAATCCTACTAGAAGAACGGCTCCGATTATTTGCTCCATGGCTACTCCGCTGAAACGTCGACGGCAGAAGTCTGGTCCTACGTCCAAGTTTGACTGCAGAACCACCGCCATTACGGATATCATCCACAGGCCGATGATCGTCATCGTCACACGGCTTGGCGTCAGCATGGCGTACCTGGAATTACGACGAGGCATGAAATAGACGATAAAACGCTCGTTTTAAGCGTTGATCGGGAGGATTGATGTCTCGGAATACGATCTTCTCTCCTCGTAGACACCTCGATTGCGTTTAAATCAAAAATATGGAAAGGAGGATTAATCTTTCTGGTTACTGAATTAATTAGTTATAGGGAAAACTTCCGATCTGAATTATCAAGTCATTCCAGAAGTTCGTACCGCAGGTTGTGTTAAGTTTTTCCCTGTGGGTCGGGGAACGGAATACGCCCACAGTAATCCCTGCTTGTCGTAAGAGGCGACTAAAAGGGACAGGTGAGACCGCGGGCTGTGGTACCCGCGGTCAGGTGGGGAGGTATTCACTCCCCACCGGAGATGGCACTCCACCCTTCGTTGGGGGGGG
>NC_071978.1:17834830-18005120 GCF_026283585.1 Hylaeus volcanicus | reverse complement strand
AAAAAAAAAAAAAGGTTGTGTTAAGTTGTAATAGAAATCTATAGAAATTTTATCGCGACGGTATAATGGTTTTGTCAGAAAGGTGGTTACGTTTTTTCATAACACTGAAAGATATATTTTACATATTAATTTGAATAGCAGCACAATAAGTGACATGAACTTGTGGGATGACCTAATGAACCACAATTTATTTTATAAAACAAATTCATTCGTCTACGAGGTTTTAACAAACAATTGAATGTTATGGGATGTTCAACTGTTTATTAAGATCTTGTTCAACCACGAATTTAAATTGAAATGCCAGCACGTGGTGCTATTATAGAAATTTGTAATTTAAAAAAATTCTATTAACTATTAGTATGTATTAAATTATAAAGTGACCCTACAGAATTATTCATAACATACAAATGTTTATATACCTGGCGTTTTCGTTACTTAAGCATCTAAATATTTAAAATATTATCTGCAGTTGAAAGGTTAAAAGGGCTACTATATTTTAACGCATTAAAAAATAGGCCACCTTTGCATACTTCGTTTAGAAAATGTGTGGCACGAATCTTCCTCTTTTATACCTGGTTTTGGTGATTACTGAACTCTATATTACTTAATATTTATAGTTAGAAAAAAATTGATGTATAATTACGTTTGTACGTTATAGAATTTAACGGGATGAACAAATTAAGTCTTAACTCCGTATATTTTCACATTTTATAAAATATTCTATAGTCACCAAGTGAAGCTGAATTATAATCTGTAAGGGATGTTAGACATTTTGAATATACTTTTATGAAAATAGAACGATCCTTAACAAAGTGGCGCTAGTCGAAAGGGGAAGTTCCAGATTTTCGACGATTTTTCAACATTTCTGAATCGATCATTCACAATGTTTAAATTTCATTAGATTCAGTATTGCGAAAAATGTGTATTCTCTACTAATATCAAAATTCCATGACGATTGGATAATCGTTTTTCAAATATCCTGCAGACCGTATTCAAATTACGCATTTATTTTAAAATTACTACAATATTGAAATCCACTAGTAAAATTGAAATTAAAGAACAAATATTCTGCCTTATATATTTATCTTATATTTTTTTCTAAACTTTACGATAATGTTGGAAACTACATTCTTTTGCTAATAATTTACAAAATACAAATTTTGGTATCTCATCTTCGAATTTGTAAATTTCGTCCGTCAAGCGACACAATATGTGCTGAATTTAAAAACATTTAACGAATATGAAAGAAGTTTAATCAAGTCAAAAAAATGTTGAAAAGAATTAATTGTATAAAAAAATCTAACTTCATTTGTTTATTAATAATTCATATAAAGCGGCCCATAGACGGTGAATATTATCGCGCAATATTTGGGTCTGTGCAGTATAATTGATCGTGTGTAGACAATATTGAAAGGTTGTGCAATATATTGTGCGAAATTCAAACTTTTGAAAGTATATTGCACAAACGGATTTGTGATGCGAAAAAAAGTGGTGCAAGTGTGGAGGACGTTGAACCTGTGCTATGGTATTTTGAAGAAATGAAATTGCCTCCGTACGATTCAATCTTTTGCACAAATATAAATATTGTACAATAATATTGACCGTCTATGGCCCGCCGTCAAAATATTGTGCAACTCGTATTGCGCAATATTATTGATCGTCTATGGGCCGCTTAATTTCAGTTTTGTAGGAGTTAGTATAATTTTAAGAAAGCGCACCACCACAAAAGCTAACTACCAGTAGGTACCGAGACAAAATGTTGTAACTTCGTACTTGTATGTATTTTTTAACGCTGAACTAGATGGTGTTAACAAAAAAAGAAAATACAAGAACGTAATCGAAGTACAATTTCTTAGCATTTCTAAAGCGAGGAGATTCTGTAATGAAACCAAAAGTGACGCAGAATTCTGGGTATCTTTCGCGGAAAGGTGGATCCCGGGTCATAAACTCATAATATTCATGGAATTTGAAATATTAATAGAACGACTAATGGTACTGACAGTTACTAACGTGAAAGCTTTGAGACTGGCCGTGTGTTCCTGTGTGTACGAGTTCCGAAATTCTACTTCGTTGCGTCGCGTCGCGTCGGTTACGAATTCTAAGGAGTCAAACTCCTGGAACGTCCCACAGAATGTGAAATGAGAAACTCTATCGCAACATCCACCATGTGCTGCAAAATGAATCCTCGTGAACGATAAAAAACTTTCTATTTATTTATAACTAGAACAAATTGATGTATTATGTTTCTTTCGTTTTATTAATAAGTAATAGATAAGTACGTATAAGAATGTTCAATACCCTAGAATGTGTAAAATTGCTAAACAGTAGTTCTATTATTTCATAACATATTATTAAACAACAAACAACATCATATATAATTCATTTTAACTGCATAAATAATGAAAAAGAGGTTGTACATATTTTGTCATTGTTTCCAAGTTTCCTAATTAATATGTTTCTAGAAACTACAATTTAGAGAGATTTTTAAAAATTTAATAATAGCTTCAATCAATTTCTGCTAATTCATTATTGAATAAGTAAAATGATTGAAATTGCTGCCCATTGATCTGCTCCACCGGAGTAGAAAACAATGGTGCATTTACGAACCTATCGAAACTTGTCCGAGCTCGTTGGATTTCTCATTGACCCGTTAACGAAGTAAGTTAACCTGATGATTGTACTCTGAATATATCGCGGAAACCTTAATGTTTTCGTTTTTTAGTAGAGGTAGCACTCAGAACCCAATTCGTTTAGTTATTTATAGACAGTATTTTAAACGAGAGATTAAAAATATACCAAGGAAATGGCGATGCTTGCATAGCCTGTAATTTACCAACTAAAATTAATTTATAATCTTTGATATAACACTGCGAACGTTTATCAAGTAACGTATGATGAGGATTTCGCTGAAGATTGGAAATATAATTGGAACGCTACAGTTTTCTTTACTCATTTCCTGCGTTCGATACAGACTTCTATTATGATATCAATCTCTTATATAAATGATTACAGCCGACCCAAGATTAAATTGCTGAATGTGCTGAATGTGCAAAAGTAGCTACTTTTCAAATATTGTTCTATCGGAACGATAACATGGGACGCAATTTGTCTGTCTTAAAATGGATACCATAAATCATTCGGAAATTTATCTCTGTAGAACTGGACAAGCTTCGCTTGAAAAGCCTTTTAATCCCTTGTGGCTGTATTGCCGTTGGCAACTGCTTAAAATCACGATCGTTTCTGTGAATGTTTGGCGAGGAAAAATGTAAAGCAGACTCACGAACAATCGGCGTTATGTTTCTGGTTAATGAACGAACAATATTCTTTCTTTGAACGTACCCCGTTCTTCCATAAATGTAAAAATCCGTCCTATTTCTCTACGATCTCGACTTCTTCGTGACGTTGAATTATGGGGCCTGTATCGACAATAAAGAACGCGACTCTAAAAAAATGTGCGAGTAGGACATGTACGTAACCGAAACCGTTTGTGTTACTACGCAAACATTGATTTTTACCAACATCGTTTCCGACGACGGGAGAGTTCAACATTCTCTGGAGACCATCGAACGAACCCCCTTTTTTTTATAGGAGGAATCCACGAAATATTGGAATAAACTCATCCACTTTAAGTAATACAATCTTCATTTAATGTACAGCTTGGTACATTTTGAATTCAAAGTTATACTGTGATTTTCATGTTTTAAAGTTAAGAAGACGTCATTGCTGGTACGTTCAATTTTACGTGCCAATTATGAGACACATTGATGGTGCAAGTTATCGTTATTATTATGTTTCAAAATTTAACAGAATATTTTTTGAACAATTGTTTAGATTTCGTTAGAAGTTCTTTATAGACTTTTTTTATAGTCTATAATATTGTTCATATCTTATGTTAGAGGAGAATATTCATGTTAACTTCAAAATGTGTAAATATAAAAGTGAGATACAAATGTAGCGCATTATTCTAATGTTTCTCAAATAACATCTTTGTTACTATTATTTTCCTTCGTTTAACAGAATATTTTCCAAATAATTGTTTAGATTCTGTCATGTGTTCTAGTTTTGTACACATCCTTATCGAGCTGCTATAACATCTGTTTCTTTTGTTTAAACTAATTTATAATCTAGAATATTATTCATAACTTTCGTTACAGAATTGATTCATTTTAGCATAAAAATTCTTCAATCTACAAGTGAGATACAAGTTTTAATGCATTATACCAATGTTTCTCAAAGATAACATTTCTTTTTAATCAGAATTAAATTACATTGTTAATGTTACATGGATTATACTTTTAGTATATCCTAAAAGTGCTTTTGAAATGATTTCATATATTTTTTCAAATACGTATATATCTTTTACTAAAACAATATTATACACTACATATTAATAACTAACAACATTGGCAAGGATCACTTTAGGTTGAAATTAAACGTAGCTGAAATCAAAACTTCACGCTTCAAGCGATTTCAGTTTGTCGAGGGTCCATTGTAAAGCTTAATTACATTTATTTCCTGTATACGTGCCCTTCGTTAACGACTTGCATATTAATACAAGTTGCCGAGTTTCAATCTCGCGCGGCTTAATTGCAAAACGATGCGAAGCTAAGGTGAAGCAAACTGGTGAAAGAGTAACTTCTAATTAAACAGCAGTGATATGTGGGAAAGAGAAAAAGCGTTTTCATGCATCGCATAACTTCTCCATTTGAACGTATTCATTTTTCGTCGTTATATCGAAAATTGTAAAAATTGGTCACAGGAAATTTATTAAACTTACATTGAGTAGAAAAAAGTAACCAAAGTCGTGCCCTTGATTGGTTTCTTCTTTGCTTAATGATTTTCTTTCCTTAATAATAAAGGTGAAATTAAATTTTCAGTGGGAAAACTGATTCTGCAAATATTTCCTCGTTTATTATTACTGTGGATGTTTATGCAGGTGCACAAATGCAAAAATATATAAATTATCAATAATAATATACATGTTATATCGTTTCGAAGATAAAACATGCTTTCAATCAAGTTTCAATTCTTTTTCTGTGTCTGAGAAAATATTAATTTGCATAAATATCCACAGTCCAATTATTATCTTTGAGAAACAATTCACAAACTACGTACATAGATTGTTACTTTTATTCTATCTTTACAAACTGAAAGTGAAAATCCATATTTATTAATTCACAAATCAAATTATATCGAAGAGAAGACGCGATAGAATAATATCACGAATATGGAAATCAACGTGTTAAGGTCGATTCAGACTATACGACACGGACCGTCACGTTCCGGCAACGACACGTACCGGCACCGACACGACAAAACATTAAAACACGCGTTTTAATGGAACTATTCACACTATTCCCGTTGACGGAACGTTCAGGTCGGTGTCTGTTAAGTGTGAATAGTTCCATTAAAACGCGTGTTTTAATGTTTTGTCGCGTCGGTGCCGGTACGTGTCGTATAGTCTGAATCGACCTTTACTCGTTAGTACTGTATAACAAATTGAACATGATTCCATTGTTTCGTGTCATTATTTCGAAGTAGTTATACCACTCGTTACTTGTTATTACCAACTACTGAACAAAATAAGTTGAGAGATCAGACTTTGGCTACTTTCCTCTAATATTATATACTAACTAACGTTATTAAATGCGTAGGTAGGCTTTCCACGATTCGTACGGTTATAACGATGTATCAACCTACTCGTATTTGTGGAAATATCGTTTCGAGAGTACTAATCATTATGGCTGTCTAATTGATTTGGGTCAAAGCAACGTTTGTTATGTTCTAAGCTGACTGTGATTGGATCACGAGCTAATCCGATTAATGCAAAAGCGGATCATAACGTGATTACAATATGATAGAAAGTTCCTGCGAATTTTTGAAAATTAATTAAAATTGTTGAAAATGTTAACTAATGCGGGGAACGTTTTTTTAAAGCTATTTTCCTATGGAACACTCGTTATTGTTCGACAGTATTTGTTGGATTTCCGCGAGAACGCGTTTGCATAAACTTTATGCAACAGGAATATTACGTAATGTTACGTAAACCTTCAAATGAAATGAAGCAGAAGAGAAGCAAAATTCGAAATTCTCTGATTTACATTATAAAAAAGTTACTCGTTCGTCCGTACCGTTACCTTCAACTCCTTCATTTTTTAATGAGCATGTAATCAAAGAATTATTCAACTAGATATTATTTCAATAACGTCTACTTGTTTTCGTGCATATGAACAGTTTAATTCCTTTCAATTAGACCTGAGCAAATTTTAATTTAAAATTAAAATGGGAAATGACTATTTGAAATAATTTGTTTTGGGACTGTTATTTTCAAATACAATTATTTAAAAATAAAAATTATATGAATCCATAGTTATCATTACTGTTTATTTTAAATTTAAGGAAAGAAATAATTATCAAAATAATATACAACAAAAATTTCAATTAAAAAAGTCATTCAATTAAAAAATTTCGTTCGTAAGGAATTTTGATCTGGGTCTGTATAATATAATCGCAAATGAAAATAGTACCGAGAATACAAGAGTGGTATTATACTTCAGAAAAAATTTTTTATCTTCATCGCTTTCAAATTCGAAATCGTCGTGCACTTGTGATTTCGCCTGATGTAGTTTTGAAAGACAATGTTACAAATATTTCAGATCATTATAAAGTAAAATAATGTTATTTTAAAAGGGCTCGTTCCAAAAGTATGAAAACAATTATGAAATGAGAAGCGTCTTATTTGAAATAATATCATTTAAATGATATCATTTCAACAGTGTCCAGGTCTGCCTTTAATTAAAGAATAACATGTCAGGGCTCTGTAAATTTTTTTCTTGTATAGCTCACACATTGGATCGCTTAAACATTGGATCGATAAAATATTTAAATAAATAACTCTTTAATATTTTATCAATAATTCCTTCCCTTCTTTTTTGGTTTATTGATTCAAATGTAAATGTTTCAATCTGAAAATAGAGTTACGATTTTGGTCCTGTATATCATTATTTTTTAATAATATTCAGGATTTGTGTTAACTGACTAGATCTTCTAGAATTTATTATGTTTATTTATTCGATATACCTCATATACGATCATTTTTATTATTATCATTAAAAGTTCCTATGTTATACCATGTGTAATTCAATGTGGAAATTTTTCAGGGAAAAATAAAATCCTTATAACGTATGTGAATTATTAAATGATAATATTTAAATGCATATATTAATAATATTAATTTAGTGCATGCAAAATGTTTTCCAAACTTTTGTGGTGTGGTACCACAAATGAAGCTTTATTTAACAGTATAGCAATTATAAAGATACGTTTCGGAAATTTGCATGTCCATTATATTTACAGTACATTTACATCAACGGAATCATATTGAAAATTTGATCTGTTCGTGATAGCTTAGCAAACAAATGTTTCGAACAAAAGTTCATCGACAACAAGAGAAGAATTTATTGATCTAAAATAACAAATGTTATTGGTATAAGACTTCAGAAATATCCTTTTTATAAAATAGACGAGTCATTACGTGTTTTTTAAACAGCACCATATACCTTCTTCATATTTTTAAATTACATAAAAAAAATCAATTCAGTGATATAATTAATAGTATTAAATACTTCTTATTACACAACTTGATTTTTAATTTTGGACATTTATAATTTTGTTCAAAAATTATTTCTTTTTTATATAGTTTAAGTAAAAGAAACGTGCAATAATATGTCTCCTTGACAGTCCTTGTTACTGTTACACAATTTAATTTTTCGTATTCCCGATTTTGAACAAATTACTTTTCTTATATATCTGAAGTATATAAATAAGAAAATACATGGTGCCATTTATACGTAACCAAGGTGACTTTAATTTTACATGGAATAACATTTCCGAGTGTTCTTTTAACAGCAACAAGTTCTTTACCTTGTACCAATAAACTTTTGTTTGAAATGTGTTCTTGCAAAGCTACTTGATCCAACTCAAGTATTCTAGTGTCACGATTCATCTACGTACATACAGTTTCGGAGTGTCTCTGAAATTTAATTAGATGAAACGACATTTCGTATGCACCGAGTTAACAAGTTTACGTTCTAAATGTGCCGTTAGTAATTTCCCTTACCTTTCTCGTGGTAGACACAAACGAATATAGTTTTCGGCTGCTATCGTAACCAACGTGAGCACCGTGACCAGAAAGCAAAGGGCTTCGAGAGTCCATTCAAATCGGCATGTGTTCACTGACTCTTCATGTCCTGCCAGAATCACGATCACAGATACTGGTATCACGAGCCCTGTTACTAATAGGTCTGCCAATGCAACGTTCACGAGAAACGCATTTCCTAGAACACGAAAATTCGGCATTTGGTTAATTGAAGCCAAATAACTGGAAATAACTAAACGGAACTGTTCGCCCGTTGGAAAGTTAATTAAATTTCACTAACAGGAGATTGTTATACGTATGGCTTTTAGTTGGTAATTACAACATGCATTATACTCCATTGTATGAATAACAAATTATGCTCGTTGCATAATCGATTACATCATTGTAAATATAGTAATATCATTTGTAATATAGATATGTGTTAATAAAGTCCACTGGTTGCTGATTAAATTTGGATTTTAGTGTCAAAGTACGAGGGAAAGGTTGAAATGTATAGGTTAACATAATATATTCACGAAGGAAACAATGATATTGTGCAAAACACATGTTGCAGTTTTTCAAGAATATTAAATTTTTCGAATTTTTTGACGCGCGATTTTATCTCAAATATGAATAATAAAATGTGGTGCATTTGTTTTAGACATGAATTAACAATCTTTTAAGAGATGATATTATCACAATCCCAAACAAGCTATTGTTTATTTACATTTCAATTCTTCGATTTAGACTCAAATTTAAGTAAAAAACTATGGTTAAAATCAAAATAATCTTTGATATTTCAATATACATTTACATACTAGAAGAAGCATCGAGTTCTTATTACACTCTAAAATGTAGAAATATGTATTATGAATATAAATTTAAAAAAAAATAAAAACGTTAAGCTACATATATTTGCTTATATAATTCGTTGCTTGAATAACGTAATAATATATATTGTTAATATGCATATATAAAAGGAATCAAAATTCTTGTATCATTTTTCGCTTAAACAACATAATAATATTTATCGTTGTTAAACTGTAGAAATGTGCACAAGGTAACATTGGAAACTAAGAGTCGAAATGTGAATAAATACCAGCCAATTCGTGACTGTAAATTATCTTTTATTGTAATTTATACTTACAAGCTTCTTCTCTTCCCTTTGAATATTTTTTTTAAAGTGCAAAACAAATATTCGAGGAAACATATGTGAAGGTCTGATATCATTATTTATGATAAATATAGGGCAAATATAAATATACATGTAAAAGCTTAGTACATTAATACATTTTCCCAATGCCTCGAGAGTTTAAAATTCAAATTGGTAACCAGTGTTTACAATTGTGAAAGCAGAGGTATTGCGCGTAATATTGTCTTGTAAAAATCAATACGGCGATTGGCCGTGTGAAACGCAAAAGGGTGACGCCACGCAATAAACTGTGCCATCTGGTGCAAATAGGAAGTTACGCTTATTGACGAACTCACTAGCATTACTGGCTTAATTCCTCCCTCACTCCTGCGATCCAATACTAACTGCATCAATAGCGCATGTGTCGATAACTCAAGGAGTCATTGTAGTTACATTTGTATTCAGTTATTTTAGGATCAACTGATAGAAGCAGTTTATTTGTTTTCGTTTAACGTCTTAAATTACAATTACATTGTGCAACTAAGTAAATCAAATTTGAAAAAGGAAAGTTTAACATTAAGACAGCTTTACAATCTAACCCACATTAAAGAGAATGAAAATAAGAAATTGTCTCGCTTGTAACATACCCTCTACTTGCCATTTCATCTCTGTACTAGCTTTTGTCATTGTAAGCTCTATTGTATCACACGATGTCCAATTAAAAATAGAATCCATTCGAACAACGAACGCGTAACTTTCATCGAACATTTATATTTTTCATCTGAACTGTCGTGCAGGTTTCAATAGACCTTTTGTTTCTCCCTGCTGAATTTTTTTACAAATGCAAATGATAAATGTAGTACATTTGTGTCAGACATGAATTAACAATCTTTCAAGAGAAGCTAATATCACAATCTCAAACAAATATTATTTATTTACGTTTTAATTCTTCGTTTTAGACTCAATCTCAGTATTCTTTAATGTTACAATTCAATTGTCTAAAAGTTAATACTATATTCAAACAAAACTTTTATTCAAGCCAAAATGGTGTTTAATATTTTCAAATTATAATAACATTTATGTAGAAGATCCATTGAGTTATCGAATTAATTTGTACAACGAACATATACTATTCATCAAACGTTAATATTTTTCTGCTGAACTGTCAATAAATTTTTTGTTTGTGTTTGCTATCTAGGTTTTTGCAATAGCACCACTTGCGTTTTTGGTTAACGTGTGAAAATCAGAGGTGCGTCCCGTTTTGTATCACGTGCGTGAGAAATGGTCCCGTGTTCGTTTAGCCATGCAAATGATTATTTAATTGCTTGCGCTTGTTGATTCCTCTTTTTGACGACTATTTTAAACAAAAAACAAAGCGTTACCCGGAAGCTGCGCTGCATTTTATGAAACATAAAGGAGGACTTGAAATTCTGTAACATTTTCATCCGTAAATTTTTGTTACAGTCGGGTAAATACGTGTTACTGAAATTGAAATTTATTTAAGTTGCTCAGAGTTTTTGGTTTTTATGATTTTCCGTGACGTAATTGTTCTGTGTAGTTGATTATTCTATAGTCCTATAATAAAAGTATTATTATTTGGTCTGATAGGCAGACGATCCTGTTTAACCAAGCGAACGTTGGTAAAATAAAAATATTCAGCTTTTTACCTTTCATCGCGGAATATTTGAGGAAAAATAAGAAATTATTGCAATCACTTATTACCATAATCGTAAATAGTTACAAATTATTACAGTACTTGATCATCTTAAATATAAATCATAATAACCATAAATTATCGCAACAAACACAATAACCGTCAACCTTACTCACACAATTCACAATGTTCATAAAAATCATCGATGTTACTTACACGATTCACAAAATTCACAACAGTCACAAAAATCGGTCTTGAATCTCCTTGGAGCAGGTGTACGACTTGAGCAGCGTGTCTGACCATTACTCGCCATTTCTACTTATGTCGCTAATTTATGTTGCTTTTGTTATGTTAGTGTCCATTCCGATTAGTTGTAATCATTTAAAGAATTGCAGTTTGTATAGAAGAGGTATGGTACATTAGACAATGCCAGAATCAGTAGAACTGGCCAGTCGTGGCCAGACATGGTTAGCCAAACCTTTCGATTTATTTTTAGGAAAACGAAGCTTCCTATGAAAAAATATCATTCTTCACTTTCGATTCGTTTTCGAGCAAAGAACTCATACTCTGTTGATGACGTTATATTTAAGACTAGCTGTGCCTTTGATTCATCATAAAGGAAACCTCTGTACAAAATTTCAGCTTTCTAGGTTCAAAGGTTTAGCCTGGTCGTTGATTTGTCAGTGAGTCAGGGCTTTCATTTTAATATACATAAATTATAGATAAACTATCTTTACGCACGAATAAAGAGTACGTATATTCCATACAAATCGACTTTACCCTGGACACTTGTACATGAAAAAATCCGTTCCAAAGTTTCCCATTGGGGTGTTATTACAGGAAAACATTGTCCCCCGATACGTCTCCACGCCAGCTGTGTATTTCGGATGGTTTCGTATCTTCGGCAACTATAATCGAATCTTAATATCCGCGACACTAATCCATTTATTGCGGTAGAATTGCCGCACGTGTAATACTGCAATCAATTTCGCTTGAACCGAATTCTCCGCACAAATCGTCTTCTTGTTATGAACTGTTCGTTGATTACGCATTTCGAGGTAGAATTGTTCGCTGAGTTGGATATCAGTGGATAGTAGAGTAACCTGTACTATGTGTAGCATTTACTATTATCGACAGAAAACCGTGAAAGTAACAAAGGAAAATTAAGATTGAAATTATAAGAAATTCCAGTCACTTCGCTCGAAATATTGGAAAACAGTCTAAACAGAATTGCACTTTCGTGAAACATAAAAAGGTTCCGTAGTATCATCTTAACACATTGGACAATAAATTTTTCGCTTTCTACGTTTATCCTTGCTTACGACCCTAATCTCCACCCAGGGAATACTTCTTGTAGAAACATAGCACACACGTATATACAGACGTATACGTCTGATTGTTTCCACCGAGTTCTCAACTAGAGAAATCTTAACGTACATTGTACTTTTTCGAAGCCTTGGCTTAGTGAAACTTAGCAAACATTTAATGAAAATACCTAATGATTCGTTAACAACCTGTCTTTAACTAGAATTTCATCGATGTTAAAAGGAAAACGGTATTTATAGGTTGAAACCTGAACACATTTTCCATCACATTTTCCACTCCTAACAGTCGTCGCTAAAACCATATTTAAGATGTTGATGCGACGTTAAATGTATAAAAAAAGAAAATGCTTAATATATTCTAATATGTTCTCAATTGAATGTTAAACCTCTCCGACAGGAGTAAATGTAAAATACATTTAGTAATAAAGAGTTTCTTAAAAAGAGCTTTAGGGTTTCATGTTTAATAATAAAATATGTTTGCTTTATGACGGACACTCAAATTGCACTATATCATACGTAATGTGATCATATACCTATCATTCTCATACAAATACACCTTGTTTCTTTCTTTTTTAAGTGTTGACTGTTCACACATTCTCTTTCTACGTAGCACTGGCTCATATTTTATAGAACACATGTATCTTAGTATACATTTGCAATTGTTATTTATTTTTTAACAATGTTTGCTGAGCATACAATTAAACTGCAGATGTTTATGCAAATTCATATTTTCACAGATACAGAAAAAGGATTGTAACTTAAATAAAAATATGTGTATTATTATTCATATTGTATATATTTTTTCATTTGGCCACATTTTCATAAATTTTCTCATGTTTTTATTTACCATAAATGCATAAAAATCCGCCGTCTACATATAATAATTGGGGATGACCGTCCTTTTGCAAGAATAGACGGCAATAATTCGCTCAATATGAAATTACGCGTTGGTGTTATCACGAATTCTTTATCAGGTAGTCTCTGAGAATACGAATGCATAAGGTTAGTTAAGTGTTCCTCGGGATACTTTTTTTTTTTTACAGAGAAAAATTGATATATGTATGGATTCTTTAACTTTGAAAATATTTTAGTTATGTTTTAAAGTACCTTTGGTGATTTTTACAATTCATTTCACACAGAAATCTTTGAAATATCGCGTTTCTTCACAACTACGTGTCTCCAATCTGCGGGAATGATAACGTAAGAACTAATCGATCGATCGTATTTAAACTTTAGACACGTTTACTTTATTCGAATACCTTGAATATTATCTAAAAATCAAAATGAAATCATTGTACGAAGCACGTTTTTCTATTGCAAAAAGCTGCAGGAAAAGTGGCATACATTGATCCTGTTTTTAAACATTTCTAAAAAATTCAATTTTCTACTGTTTTTGACCGCAGTTTAGTTCGCATTCTTAGAAAACATGTCGACAATGTAAGAAAAAAGTTTTATTGATTTCAGATAACAATTGTAGTCTCTAGAATTCCCACCGGTAGCAGAACTGGATGAAAACTTGCTACGTGTACAGGAAATAGCTGATATCTCAAAGATTTCAGTGTGAAATGAATTGTCAAGTGTATGTAAAAGCTGATTAAAATATTCTTCAACTTAAAAGAAACCTTACTAAAATTTTCTTTCTAAGAAAATTCTTGAAAAACGCTTAATACTTGACCTTTTAATGTGCCATCGCCTCTTAATAAGTGTAGTTATTTCACTCTTAAAGACAGCGCTCTAATTCTGCAATTTTTGAGAGTGGCTTTCGCAATTTATGGTTCCCAATCCGTTCAACGTTTATGTCACTTATGATATACCGAGCCATTTCCGTTTCGCCCATGCAAAACAGTGTAACTTTCTTTTGGCATAGCTCGCCTTTCGCCACAGTTGGTGTCGATGTTCCGGGCTGCGTTGTGCATTCTTTTTCCGGACGCATCCGCACAGTGTCTACTTTTCAAATCCACGAATCGATATATCCGAAAACGGTACGGTACCGTAGCGAATAGGAAGCAAGGAGCATATTCCTCTTTAGGTTTGCCGAAGCATTCACCGACTTCGCGCCGGTTGGAAATAAATTCACCGTGATTAATGTAACGACGTACTTGAATTTTCTTTTAGTATTCTTCGCGAATTATCATCCGGGAACCACGGATGGAGGGAATGGGGGGAGCGTGATTCCTTTTCGAGACTCGAATCGCGAAATCGAAGTTCTGGCAACCGTTTCAGCACATACGGAGTTGTTACAGAGTTCCCTCCTTAAAAGCTTCACACAGATTTTTGGCAGCTGTTGTCGTCCTATCGCCATTTGATGGCTGTAAAGTATATGCTGTCATAGGTCCACTTTGTCACAGGGGCATATTTATCTTATGAAATTCTGGTAGGTCGTGTCTCATTTTCGAAGGTGTCGCGCTCCTTTATGGATTTAGGTAATTGAGTGCATTCCGAGTGCTTTAAGAGAGATCAAACCTTGCACGAATTGAAACTATGAAACTGACCAAGGTATTAAATGCATGATATTAGGATATAAAAGGTATAATAGATATGAATATACAAGGTGTCCCACGCAACTGGGACAGGCTGAACCTTCTAAATGGTTGGGAATAGAAACAAAATGTTGTAAGTGAAAGTTAAATGGTTTCAGATGGTGTATAACATGCAAATAATTTTATGCACTTTTGTGCATTGGTGCATCAGAAAAATGCAACTGCACTTTTTTTTCTAAATGGAAACCTATATTTTGGTCGACACAGATCACGATGTAGTTTCTTGTGTTTTATAAAAAAGGTATTAATATACTTATGCCCTAAACTTGTTCGTTAGGAAGTTATCGAAGGTAAAGTTATCTTCATTGTTTCTGTTTCTCAGCAAGTACCGTCGTTACAACAAGTGTTCGAACGGTTCTCCATTGCAGTCCAAGCACTTTTCCAATCCTCTTCTTGACGTTGCGCAATACATTTCTTATGTCACTTTCCGTAATTTTGCATATTTCTTGCTGAATGCGTTGTTGGAGCTCCTCGAGATTAGTAACGTGCGAATACACTATATCTTTTACAGACCCCATCGCCATCATCGGATCTCACACCCCTTGACTTCTTTTTATGGAGGATCTGTAAAAGATAGAGTGTATTCATTCTTGGCGGTTTGTTGATATTCTTCCGAGCTTTACTAGTCTTCTTCACCGCCTTTCCGTTTGGTTCTGGTCTCCTCTTCAAATACTTTTCGTAAGAGTCGTGAGAAATGTTGTACTGAAGCAAGTACTTGATACTAATCCTTCTTAATAATGGTTAGTCGGCACACCATGTAGAAGCTCATCTAAATTCAAAACAGTTCTTTAAAAGCAATCGTTGTCACGTCTAAACTTCAAAAATATTTTGTTAAGACTTAAATACATATTTTAATCCAAAACAAATCATAATTTCATAGTATCATAGTATCTACAAGTATTAATCTTAGTACACAAAGTTTTGGCTGAGATATTTTTAAAAATGTTCAAGATACATCACATTTCTAAGAAGGCTTTTTTTCCACGATAATTTGAGCACGTTTCATCTGAAATATACCAAACAAATTATTCCTTTAGAAGACGTCGACACTTACTGAATTGACGAGGGATTTTTCAAAATTTTGATTTTTACTAAACTGGCAGTTTGAAATTATCGTTTTCCTTGAATGAAATAGCAAATTTTCAACGAATAAAAATTCCTTCTTCTATTTAGCAGATGTTGACATTTTCTATCAGAATCGTTTCTTTGGTATGTTTCATATAAAACATTGCTTTTGTTAAGAAAATTTTAAAATTATCAAGATACAACAAATCATCTCAAATTACATATCAAGTTGAATACTTGTACTGTAAAATTCCTCTTTGCTTTAGATTGAAAGATGTATTCAACTCCTGACAAAAAGTCCTTGAATTTTAGCTACGAATGCAAGTTCGAATATCACTCTGTGCATTCTACGATACCGAGTACGTTGCAGATATTTCTTCTTAGCGCACTGCTTCCAAAAGGTTGAAAGAATCGAATAAACTGTTTCGAGTGAATTCGAAGAAAAAGGATGGCAAGCGATCGATCACGTCTCGCGAGCGTACGTAAGTCTCGATACCGCTGTAAAAAAAGGGAGTCGTAAAGCAGGATTTCTGTGGAAACTCGGAATTTTTCTCCTCGCTAAGCGAAGAACGGATATATATTTATTGTTACTGTCACAGTAAAATTGCGAAATTGTTATGGACGATCGGAACTCCCCGCTCGTTACAGGGGACACTGATGACTTCGGTTCCACGTTGGCGTTGGTAGAAAGACTTGAAGAGTTGCGTGCAAGGAAGTTTATGGCCGGGTTAACGACGGAAACGGAACGAAATTTTCCTGCTGAATCGTCCCGAGTGCGGCGAAACTTAGAATTATTTACGCGATTGTCAAGATTTACGTGGAATGGGGAAGTGGTAAATCTCCTTTGGTGTATTTCATGAAGAGTTCCGCAAACGAAGATGAGAAAGTAACAGAAGTTGAGCATTGCCGTGCAATCGTAAAGCAGTGGAATTTCGCGGATTAAAGGGGTACTCGAACCTCTTTAGGAATTTTAAAAATCGACAATTCTTTGATCTTATATCTCTGGAATAGCGATGGTAACGACGAAACTTTCTTTCGTTGTAGATCTCATAGAACACCGCAAGAAACATATAAAAAGTTTGTCTCCAAAATGAAAATACAATTTAAAAAAAAATGAAAGAATGATCTCTTTAAGAATTCACTAGGGGGTTGCTGGTCGATTTTGATCAGAATTTAAAATTGGCTATAAAAGTTATTTCTCATTTCTTCGACCAAAATTAAGCAAAATTTCGTTAAATAACATATACGTAGGAGCAACTTATATTATCTATGAGAAAAAAATTCATAAAGAAAGGAGGAAAAATGGTTTGAAAAAAAACAAGAATCGAAATGAAAGAAAGTTATATTAAGGGCTTTCCAGAAGGAGCTTTAAAATCTTATTTTTTAATAATAAATAGATGTGGTGGACACTTAAACAACTTCATTTTTTACGTTTTATTCTAATCTACGTACGTTCATATAAAATAAAACAATCTGATATGTTTGTTAGAAGAACCGCATTGCGCGCGATTTGCAATAAAAAAAATGGTTTATTTAATTCAAGATTGAACAAACTATACAAACACTTTGCTCAGCAACACACATACCGCAACCCGCGCAAACTCTCCACTATCGGATGCTCCGCTGATACGCGAATGTTCGAATCTGATGGGGAAGTTATCATTACGTTTAACAATATTAATATTAATATACAAAAGCAATATGACTTTTTCATTTCTCGACGTAATATTTCATACTCAACGAACGATTTTTTAAATAATTTATTTATAATCGACAGAAGTTCCTTTTAAGAGTATTACAAAATTCTAAAAGAAGCTCGGATATTCGGTGTCGTATCGGTTACTCCATATCCATTGATATATACAAAAGGCGATCTCGGTTGCCTAGCGTGGGCGTAAAAATAGAAAAGTCAAAAAGCATTTTTCTCTCTTGCTATTATCTTTCGTGGCGTCGCGTCGTATCTATGCTTAGGTGAGTTTTGTTCTTTTACTCGCGGGAACACATAAAAGGATCCTTTCGCTGCGAGGGGCAAAAAGGAGCGATTTTACAAAAGAACGTCGAGGGGACTGTCTTTTATAGAATTGGTGTGCTTTGACAAAGAGATTTTCCTGCCAATGGAAAGCTTCACATTCTATATGTCCTGAACCAATATTAAATGGAAGACTTTTCGAAAGGTTCTCGCGAGTTTCATCATATTTTTGAAATGGATATATTTATCGAATAATTTTTTTATTCATTCTAATTTTTCCATTCACAAATGGGTTTTATATTATTTCCTAACTTTGTCCGTTGCTGTTACTGCTGCTCTTATTCGTAAATATTAATTTGATGTTAGTTTATACTTTAATTTCAAAAATCCAATAATTTAAACTGTTCTTCCTTTGCATGCAAAAAAGGTCGAATTTTGTAGAAATGCATGACGATGACTCTTCACTTTCGTGATTAAATTATTTTAATAAATTACTTGTATGAATTTAATTAAAAAATGATACATAAGTATAGTACAAAGCAGCGATAATAAATTTAATGATTCGATGATGTCGATAGTTTATTTTCGTAATATATGCTGGGAAAATTAAGAAATTCATACAATTAGATCCATCTTATTTGTTTAATAAATTTTCTTTTAAATTATTATTACTATTTTCTATAATATTAATATATTCCAATCCAAAACCAGAGATTGGTACACGAGTAGGAATTCTCCAAATTCCAAAAAAGAAGTCTCTAGCGTGAAAAAACTGGGCTGAATGTATAAATCTCTCTGTCCACTAAATCTGTTTTAGTTGTGCATTGAGTGGAACTTACCGGGCGATTTATAAAAGCGGATTGAAGAATTTAGTACTACGTAGTATTCACAAAAATGGACAGCAACGCCCAAATAACAGAGGTTCGTAAATAAACTGCGACGGTGAAAAGCCATTTAGTTTACAATTCCTAACAAATTGCGGTAGGAATTTAAATTTGTATTACAATAAATATCTAAAAATGTGAAAAAAATAAAACCCCGAAATAAAATGCGATCCGAAGCAAACACTTTTTTTTTATCTACTTCTATTCATCAGGGTTAACTTGTGGAATCACGGTAATTCAATATTTTTTGTGTATTTTAATATTGGTTATTAATTTAAATGTTGTTTATTCAGATAAGGAAGAAATGAATAGTCTGACTAAGCAAGTTCCCAATATACAGATATATGTATATTTATTTATTTATTTAAATCAATAATTATTGTACATTTTAACATTAATAATTAATTCCACATTAATAATAAATAATTAATTAATGTGTTTCATTGAGATATAGAAAAAGATAATATTTTGATCAACCATGTTTCCAATATATTTTAATAATAAATATACAGCCAATAAATATGTATATTGAGTACATGTTTCAGCACATTATTATCTTCTGCTTTATTCTTTGCTACCTATTTGCAAGCTTTACATCAAATTTTGTTTATTTATTCTACATAAATCAAATTAATGATAATATCAAATAAAAATGTTCATATTCGATGTAATGTAATAATCAAAAGGTGATCAAAATATTAAAATTTAATTAAAATATATTGCATAGGTTTGATAGTGTCTGTATTTTGTTTCATTTTAATTACAAACTAATCTCTGTTGATTTATTTTATTCTTCAAATTTCAATCAATTATTATATACTCATCTGTATATATTGCTATTGTTACATATGTACGGGGAACCTACAAAATTCATTCCAATCGAATAAAAATATGAAATATCATTCGGAACCCTTCTAACCCTTTCAGAACGGGTTATATTTACACAATGTTGAATTGAAGACATTCATTCTTTCGTACAACCCCTGTTTCCTCGAAGTAATCCAACTGACACTCATTGTCAGAGGATATGAGTTACGTACCTGCTTCTTCATCTTACAAGGGAAGACCGCCTTGATCTCCGTTTTTATTAAAATTAGGCTTCCTTATTCTTCTTGTTATTAAAAAGATTCTAAAACTGCTTTCTTTGTAGCGAAAGATACTGTGTCACTTTCGGTTAGGGATTGAAAACGGTTATAATATCGTTTCTAGTTCTCGATACAGTTACAGTCAGTGTAAGAAGTATTCGTATAGCAACCAATTTAAAATAAAATTAATAAGAAAAGAAATAAGAGGTTAACATTAAAAATAATAAACTTTAATTTACGCAAATTCTACTCTAAAAATATGTAGGAATACTGGTAACTACTTCTTCCCCTAAAATTTATTAACAAAATAAATATATAAAGTTTTATTTTGAATTGTGGTTCCTGTACGAATACTTATTACACTGACTGTATAAGAACTGAGATAATATTATATATAAATATAATAGATTTGAAAGGTTCTAGTCTACATCGATTACGATTACGATTACGATTTTATAGAGTCGTTATTAGTTTGATTTGAAATCATACAAAAAATATACATAGTGTATGTTTAATGTATTCTATTAATGAATATAATAATATTAATATTTCGTCTTGCATAAGTGCAAATTTCAAAGTTCATTTTGCATCATTTATAATATCAAAGGGCCAATTGTCGAAAATAATTCCCTTATCATACATACATACATGTATGTAATGTGGTTAAGAATATTAGTGTTACTTTTCTCGTTAATTAAAAATACCAGCAAGCAGCATTACTTCCATTTTGGTTTCTAAATCTGAAAAAGGAAAATGAAATAGACATACCTCGTTTCTTGAGTTGATCCTCAACAACCACGGCTGAGATCATGAAGACGTTACCGACACTACCACCAACAGCCATCGACGCTAACAAAAGAAGTCTCGCCACCCTGGACCACGCCGACGACAGAGTGACCGGGGAAATATCAAGGTCACTGTCCAGAACGTTTTCCGCTTTATCCATTCTTATCTCTGACTCGAGGCCCATAATTTCAGCTAAGGTGCTCGTTGCACCGGGGTTGGTTGTCGTCGCGTTCATTCTGGAACTGAACAAATGTGATCACTGCTAGGATATCAAAGTCATGAAGTTTCGTTTTTAAAACTTAGAATATTAAAAAGGGGAAATAGAGAGAATTCGAACAAAATTGATGTAACATTGAAATTGCATGATATAGTCTCCATTTTTAAGACGGGGCGGCGATGTCATGATTCGAATGGATGATATTGACTAATAAAAGTTATCATATTCTAAACAATTCTGAAACACTATGTTGCTCAAGTACAGATGTGCCAAAAGTATTAAAACGTTTAATTATACATCATGGATTCATAGAACAAAAGTCATATGAAAGCATCGCTTTTTCGACCGATTCTTTTATTTTCGCAGAAAATAGTTGAAAAGTATTTTATTTATTATTATTTATATCTAAGTATTCTAATATTGTAATTTGCATTACAAGTTTAAATTCATAGCAATTGATCACGAAACAAGTTTATAACCGTTGTGAGTTAGGAATTATTAGAAAGCAAGCCGGACCATTTTATGGAATAATATTTTTTTTTAGATAATAAATGTAATACCACTTTTCATTATTAAAACAATAACTTAGATTTCACATCTGTATTGAATACATTAAATCCATTATTGAATGCGTTTTAATAATTTCAGAAGCTTGGACTATATAGTTGTTTTTCTTTTTAGTGGTTACGTTTAACATAAAAGAATAATATTACTAAAATCTAATGTCTAATGTCTAATATCTAATGTCTATCCTATAATGTCTAATGTCTAAATAAATGTTGTTTCCTTTTCGACCTTTAGTTTCTAAGATTGTACATAAATGGAGATCAAAGGAACTTTGTTTCCTCCTATTTCCTTCTTCGCGTACTTATTGTAATTTAATTTAAGCCGCGCGTGTACGAATGTCTGTCTCTTGTCAAACAATCGTACATAAGTAGCTTCTTTTGTTGGTTCGTTCGCCTATATTGGCACGTTGTTTCGATTCCCATTTCGGTCACTTGACTTCATGTAATAAGCAAGTGACCGGCCGTGTGATCGAACTGAACAATCGGTTGCCGTCCTCTAGTTAGTCTTATTCGAGAGAAAGCCAATACGTTCCGAATTCAGCATTCTCTTCTGGTTAGACGTCTTGTGACAGCTCTACCCTGGATTCGGACAAGATGCAGGGTACTTTTCTTTTCGTAAGACGTGCCGAGTCGGTCCATTTTGATTATCGAACAAGATTCGGAGATTTATCTTATCGTAAGTCGTGTCAAGTTGGGTCGTTGCTGGCTTCGACACCGGGTAGAGTTTGTCAACTCGTAAAACGGGTGAACCGGGTTGCTCGAGATAGCGAGGGCCCTCGCGTAAGTCGGCTTATGGACCAAGGCTGAGTTGTATACGAGCACGATCAGAGGAATGCCTTGTTGTAAGACGTACTTGAACTCAGAGTATTGTTGGCTTCGAACAACATTCGGGGAGTTTTCTTCTCGTAAGACGTCTTGGTTAGAGAGTCACGCAGAAAGATTACTCCCCTTATTTAACTCGAATACAATAATGATTTGGGAGAAGACGCGGAGGAGGTATTTCCCCTGAACTTGGGCGTATATGACAGAGACAGGCATAACCGTTGCGAGGCATAAGCACTCCTACCTGGAAAAAGTCGGCTTGGCCGATCGGCTTCCGCGGAAACGTGGCGGTGTCACTACTCGCGCCCGAGGCGGGGTCAGCAATGATCCGACGGGGAGATGCAGAAACGATATCTCTTTGTATCTTGATTTTGAGTCAATTTGGTTCCCGACTGGATGCAGAGAGTCTACCTGTCAGACATCTTGACGTCAATCTTTCTCTCGAATCGGACTCGCCAAGAGGAAACGGGACTGACTTAGTAAGTCAATTGTACGGTTTGCGTCGCGTCGCATCTATTCTCGCGTGTTAGCTTCATTTTTTTAGTTAAATCGGTTGCTTGACAGAGTCAGACCAGGAAATCGAAGGAGTTTAGTTTCCTTCTATTTCCTTTTCGTCCTTTAGTTTCTAAGATTGTACATAAATGGAGATCGAATAGAACTTACACCTTGCCTCCACTTTCGCGCGGCTCAGCTAAGCGCGATTTTGTCGCCGCACGACGGGCAATTAGGACAAGGCGTCACCCTTTCAACCTCCTACGATATAATTAAATACGTCTATTTTGTTTCTGTTTCTCATATGATAAATAAAATCGTTAAATAGAAAAATGAAATGTGAAATGTGAAACAAGATAAGCAAATCGATTAAGTTAAAATGCAATTATTATTACCTTATGTTATAAATGATTTGCGATTATAGAAAACAAATGAAACACACAAGACTGGTAAAACAAATACTAAAAATGATGTACAAAAGAAGAAAAACACTTCGTGAAAAGAATTACCCGCGGATGTAGGGAAAAGGGAAAGATAACACTGTTCCTCCGCTCTTTTACTCTTTATTTTTAATTCGTTACCCTGCCTAACTTCAAAAGGGCGCTTCCAAAGCCCTGAGAGTAAAGCCTCAAAGAGATAAAACGTCACTGAAAATTTCAATGTGTGTAAACGTCCAATGAACTAAAGGTACACGTATTATACGTGGTCCATTCACTACCATCTAATTTAGCGAGGCTCGTCTAGACGCGGGAAGATTCAATTAGGTATAGTTTAAACAGCTCTCTTTGGGAGAGAAGTTCTAGGTAGGAACAATTAGCGTCTCTGTTGAGATGTAAATTTACTTTAAGCAATTGCGCGGATGACAAAAACATATCTCTCGCAGTTCTTATACCAATTACGATAAAGTGATTGCTTCTTTAAAAGGTTGTACCTAATCAGGATTTTCGAAAAAGCGATTCTCTCGCTTTGCGTTTTCGTTGAATATACAGGGTGGGTCAAGTATGGGTCATAACGGCGCCTTTAATGCTTTATAAAGACAAATGTCAAAGGGAAAGGTTGAATGGTTCGAAGAGTGCTATATTTGTACGATTATTTTTTTTATAAATGCAATAGTACATGTGCATTCTATAGTTGCATTATGTTTTTAATGGAAATGCTTTTTTTTCATAGATTGAATTCTATCGTCATTCTACACAAAAGAGTATTATGGTAAAATGATAAAGAAATAATTAGATCGAAGATTTTTTCGAAAATTTATTCAATCTGATCAATATTACTAATTTAATGAAGAATTTAAGTTAAAAGTTTCTGTCGTTAATGAAAATTTTGGCTTGGGAAATCGTCAGTTTGGTCAAACGTGATACTTCGTTTATTCTTTCGATTAAAGACAAGACTGTATGTTATATTAATTAAATCTATTTTTTTTTCTATTTTAAAAAACCCAGTTCAGAGATATCTTGATTACTAGACGATTTAATATTACTGTACAACAAAAATATAAGTGTATACGCGAAGATCTACTTAATTCAATACAAAATGATTCGATTATGTAAATGCAAAGGCTTTTTAAAAGAAATTCTTGAAAAATCGCTTTATTCGTTCTCCTTACTAAATATAACCCATTAATTTAAAATTGATTTTAGGCTCCAACTTTTCCATCAGGCTAATTGGTGTCACTTTAGGGTAACCTTTGGATCTATCTTGACTTATGAAATTTAAAGCACGGCTAATGACCATCATCGAGTTTTAAACAGGAAGGAAACCGTGTTGCAGCGATTCGATATCAGGTTATTAAGCTCCCAGAGGAGCTTTGAAGATTAAGGCTGACATGCTGAGAGCCCTAATTGTGAGGTATTGATCAACCCTCGATTACGAGGATAGTCTGCTGTTTTAATAATCGCTTACCACGAACAATTCACGAGGTGTTCTCGTGCCATAAATTATAAGGGTGGTTTCATCATTAGGAATTCAAGTTTATCGCATGATAAAATGCACTTCAATTTCCCCATGAAGATTAATCTGGATGCAACTTCTTGTAGAAATTAAATTTGAGACGCATACAATTCTATCAATTTTTATGGGTGAACAAAATATTAATATATACGTATTATCAATTTAACTGATACTACAATTAATATTATATTATTGACAGAAAATAAATATTCATACATATTTTATATTGGAGGGATGCTTTGAGGAATTTTACAAAGGCCAAAGAACATTGTGTTTTAAATATACAGTTCCAGTCTATAGTTAGAAAACTTTAGGAGCGGTGTATATTTTTAGTGGGACGTGTATGGATAACTTCCACTCTGTCCTCGTGAATACTATTTTTATAGTGTTTCTCACTTGTTGCACTGTTTTTAAAGAGAAAAGTCTCTTCGAATACCGTTTCTTTCCGAAACTTTGCAAGTTAACAAGATTTACATTTCCGTAGAGGTGGGAAGTAAAACACAGTTTTCCTCGTAAACCTGTTCTTCTTATCAGGAGTTCTTTTACATCATTTATATCCTTTACATTGGACATTGCATTGTAATATTATATCTAAACAAGATATAATATACTACAAGAGGTAATCAAACCGTAACATCATTATAAAGTGCTTCTGTTGAGAGAAATAAAAGATAGTATAATTTTTTTGAATTTTTCGATCACAATAAAATTGTACTTGTGCTAGTGTACTTGAAAATCGAACTATGATTTCTTAATACTGTTCAATAAAAGAAGTAATTTATTATCAAAAAGTGCTAAATAAATTTCAGAAAGATTGTGAATACAATAATCGAGTTTATGTTTAGCTTTGTGGATTGCTTTAAAACAAAGTACACCAAAATAAAAGGATATGAAATCATTTAGATTCAATAGAAAGTTTGAATACGTAAACACAATTGTCTAGAATGTATTTTTAAAATGGATTTAAGAAATAATTATTTATTTCTACTTTAGGAAATGCGACAAAAGTTATGTTTATTAATTGTCTTTAAGTAGAAATATGTATGCATTTTAAAATTATTTTCTAGAAAACTGTATCTATGCAATCGAATGTTGTATTTTATTTACATAAACGATTCCATATCTTTTAATTTAAACTTTCTATACTTTACTTACTTATAATAGAAATTCACAAACCTTACGTTTATTAAAGAAATTGTTTATCAAAGAAATCCAAAGTTAAACGTGTTAATATTTATTGCATACATATGAATCTTTTGGAATTTCCTTTATCACTTTTTGATAAAAAAATGATTTCTTTTAAGATGAGAAAATCACTTCTTCTGAAAAGTGACGATTGAGTGACACTACTTCGTTATATGATCAAAAAGGTCATTCACATGGATATTCCTTACATGTCTCTGAAGACACCGTAATTGTATAGAACATTTCTAAGCATTCTCTTAGCTCTTATTGACAATAGAATCTAATGATCAACCCGTTCTTCGAAAAGGGTTTCGCCTTCAGCAAGACTAGAAAAACTGGGTTCAAAAATATCGTATTCGGTACATCAACATCGCAAAACACAAATTCCCGTCGTACCCTTATCGTGGCTTCGGTTAGATATTTATTACTTATTCAAAATAAATTGCAGGTATACGGATCAGTTACGTATCCTCCAGAAGATGGATGGGAATTCTTTCGTTTGATGTATCAGTAGGTCTTCATTACACGATATCGAGTTTCGTGGGATCGGTGATGAACTGGGTATATAGTTACGTACCGTACGGAAAAACATTTCAAAGGTGTCTGAAGAAATTTTATTATCGATGAAAATATTACTTGAGTCCGTTTAAGAAAACATGGTAATGTTTAAATATATCTCTCATTAAAGAGTTTTGAATCGAACAAATTTATTACTTGTTTTATACTTTGAAATTGTTTTTGCTCTGACTCGTCTTCTACATCTATATCATTATTTTAAATTAAAAACATTTTAATAAATAAATGTCAAAGTAGCCACAAGCATGATTTATATGTCTCATTTTTATACCAGCATTCCCTAGCCTTGCATATTCATACATCACATTATTTACGTTAATGGAATAATTATTTAAAATATATTGAAAAGCTTACTAATTTGCACGAAGACATTTCAGTACAATGTGTGTTATATTATAGTACTTTGATATTTTGTTATATCCTTTGCATTAATGTATTTCATTGAATAATTCATATTTTTATGCTTTATTATATCATACATCACATAGTATTACTAGACTGTAGATGTTTATGCAAATTTATATTTTCACAGGCACAGAAAAAGAATTGCAACCTAAATAAAAGTATGTCTTATCTTCTAAACTGTATAATATGTATATGATTGTCGATATTTTGTATATTTTACAGTAATAAAAAATGTTAATAAAATACATAGTATTATGATAACTTATAGTATTAAATAAAACTCAGAAGATCACAAACCAAAAAAGGTTGAGAAACACTGTAAGTGATAAAATATCGATGAAATATATGTATCAATAATTTTTAAAGTTTCATCGTACATCTTAGATGTGTTCCCAAGTATTTACCGCGTATCAAAGAGAGTTATATCTTTCATCCTCGCACCACCTCTCATTCAGCTACCTCTTTTAACAGTGAAAGTGTTTTTTACCTTTAGCAAGTAAACAACTTTTGCTGTACTTCTTTTAGTTCGTTTGATGGAGAACTTTCTGCCAAGAATCGTACATCTTCCATTGCCATCGAGTAGAAACCACGTTGCTTTATTATTCATTCCCAGTACACGAAGGGAATGCCTCCATCTATTTTATTTTCCTCATACAATTTCGAATATATGTTTGTACTGCCTCTTAGACAACGTACACTATGTCATTTTCCGACTCGTAAATTCCTGTTATATGCTACACTTCCTCGAATAACGCGCACTACTCTGAACTGGAAAATAAGTGAGAAGTATAAACCGATGGTTTGTTTTCTAAAACTAACAAATTTATATCATTCCATTCTCAATTGATTGAGTTCACCTAATAAAGCAATGGAAAATGATTCCTTTCAACTATTTATCGTTTAAGTACACTTTTTATCTGTACTTTGCACTAATCAGAATGCCAAGACTTTTCTCGAAATTTTTCAAGTAACGAAATAGTGCAATTTCGGTTATTTCAGGTGTTCTTAATTAAAATTGTTGTTGTTATATAAGATAGCATTTACTGGTTGCAATGATAACATTAGATGTGAATTAAGAACAGTATTTCAGAAATCCATACCTTCATAGCTATTAATATGTTAAAATGTATTAAATATTATCATTACGCTCAACATATTACATTATTTTTCTTTGATTCTTATACGAATTACACAATTGTTAATGCAAGTTTCTCCCTTATTCATTCATATACAATTCAATTTCTGTTGTTTATTTACGTTTATTGTCTACTTATATATACTTTTCTTTAAGTTCATAGTTACTAAAATTGTTGTTACTATTAGAAATAGATCTTGGTGCCTTAAATTCAAGAATATTGGATTCGTTTAACGTTTTACTTTAAAGTTTCTCTAAATACATGTATATTTTTTTGATTTGATAGCTTTTCACTATATGATATATATATTTTGTCCTTTCTAATTTTCATTCTACAATTCAAAGAAAAGATTTATAAATTATACAGTGAAAAACTACTGAACAAATAGAACTTTAAAATAGAACTGTAAAATAGAACTTTAAATGGAAAAATAAATGACTTGCTACAATTACATCTAATACTATTAATCGATATTTGTCATCTTCCTCTATAGTTTTATGTAGTTGAGTTAATCCTTTAACTATATTTTATAATCGTTGTGCAAACAATTGTTTACAAACACATTGACAAAAGCACATTGCATACATAAAAGCCAAAAGTCTTCCAGCTTCTTTAATATTGATTGATTAACTAATTAATTCAATATTAATTTCATGTATAGTTATCATGGTACTTGAAAACAATTTATATTTGTTATTGAATACTAAGTCAATATTCCAATATTTTTATTTTAAATTTTTAAGTATTAATTTTAACCATTTTAAGTGAAAATGAATATATAATTGAAATCGAACGTAAAAGATGATATCTTGTGACTATTCATCACGGCAACATTGACAGACGTACTACCTTGTTACTCACCACCAACATTTTCCACATCTTTTCATAAATTGACCAACAAATTGGAATACTTCGCGTACCGTTTCCAGATTCTTAAAAGGGAGCATTTCAAAGAGTGTATTCGGAAAATGGGGCATTACAGCCCAGATAAGGGTACGTGCCTGGCAGCCCCTACGTAAGCGCTCCAATTGGAGGAAATAAGAGTGGCTATGGATCGTCTAAGAAACTAAGAAATTCTCGATCGATGCGGTAACGGGAGCAGCTGAGGAGAGAATTACACGATTATGGAATCCATCTTTTAAAGAATTTCGCGAATGTCGAGTATGCTCAGCCACGAAGGCAATGGGAAATTACTGAACCGAGACTTTACGACGTTAATGCACGAATTCGACGTATCCTTGTCGTATACTTCCGGACGGAATCAGTTGTTATGAAACTTGAAATCACTTTGAATGCGTATTATACAAATTTTATAGTACGATTGGAACTTCCGACAACGTCGTGGCTTGTTCGGGATGTCTGACAACTTTCGGAATAAAAGAAATTTCATATGCGCTTATACTTTCCAAACTGTTTACGGTTATGCGTGTATTTGTGAACTGTCATTCAGATAGTGACATAGAATTAAAACTTTGTAATTGAATTTTATCGAGGAGACAAACGTTCTGTTTTGTTTTGCTATTTTAAGTGTGTTACTTTTTTTTTTTTTCTTTAAAGTACAGTATGTAGTAGAGCATGAGACTCAATTTGCATGGAATTAATGCAAGTGACTTTGCATTATTTCTATTTGTATATACTTTATACTATATTATATTGTTATACTATTATATCATGTACTATATATTATATACCACGTACTGTATACTATATTATACTTTCGAAACTGTTCTACAGTTGTGTGTGCATGTGTGAGCTCTCATCCAGATAGTGGCATACAATTAAAGTTTAGTAATTTAATTCTATGTGCCCTTTTTCATTATAATACAGTGCGCAGTTCTCTGTTTGCATGGAATTAATGCAATTGATTTTGCATTATTTCTATTTAACATTAGAGGGGTTAAAGGTAGGATAAATAATAATATTGAAAGTAAATATTATAATCATGCTACTGAAACTTATACAATTAATACCAAATTAACTCGATGTACCCGTTGTATAAGCGCTTTCAAAAAGTCGGAACAATCTGACTCCACGGCTAATGGGTACATGAATAATATTCTCATTACATATTTATATTCGTATCATATAACGATATTAAACTGCAATTGTACACAAGTTATAGAAGCACGACGGAAAACTAAATTAATGTACATTTAATATGGCAGAATCGAAATGACAGAAGATTGACTAATATATAACTAAATAGCAATTAATTATCAGACTCGGTCGACATGTATTTGAAAAGTAGCATTTAATACTTTTAATACATTTAATACATAATGTATGTAAACATGTATATTGATATTCAAATGAAAATCAATTTTTGTAATTTTTTGATTTGTTCATTAAAGAAGCAATGGTCTTTGATATTTGCACTATTCTTTCTAAATAGTGAAACATCAAATTGATCTTATTTATTTGTTTAATTGAACTTTTATTCCTCATCTAGAGACGCAGAAGTAATTACAATTATAATTTTAGTACAAAACACATGTCTCTCCTTCTGAGATAAAAAGTAACTCAATTTTAGTGAAAACAATTTTTCGAATATTAACTGCACGTATATTTAAATATATATTTCAGCTTCAATTCTTAAAAGAGTAAAAATGGATCGAGCGAGGTTGATATAATAGATTTAGAAATTAATTCTGTGTCTTTACATTCCATCATTTATAACTCTAGTTTAAGTAGAAATACTTACTGACCATATTGTGACGTCAAAACAGCTTTAGTAATAGTGAGACACACAGATTGCTTCGTCATTTTCTTTGTAGAATGTGAATTGGAATGTTTGATTTAGGGGAGAGTACAAGTTGCATGGTTTCATTTATAGACAAATGATAGAATATATTTTAAATAAACGGAATTAAATTCTACACCTAATATTATTGACGTTGAAACAGACTAGATATTTTCATGACAATTTAATTAACGCATATTTATTTTGTTGTGTAGTTTGGAGACTGTCTGGGAATGCTACCGAAACAATGGAGTAATTAGCGATCTCCAATGCGCCACCGTCTGCAATGGACTACAGATCAGACAGGAAATTACCAGTACGAGACGTCTACACAGTAACTCCTAAGAGAAATGTCAGGTGAGTTACCTGAAGTAGACTGACACAGTCTAACAAGTTCTTTAATTTATAGCACATTACTCTTGATGGTTACTCTCTTAATTACACGAACTTAATTGAACAATCTCACGAAATACACGATCGTTTACTTTGACTTCATAAATCGTTTGATGTCGAACTATTAAGTCGCATCAATACTTCAAAGTTATTTCATTCAAGTAATCAACGTATTATTTGAATATATCGTAACCATTTCGTGATAAGAACAATAACGGAGATCTGTTTATATTATGTGTACCGTATTTCGAACGGATAAGAATTTGGAAATGGTTCTTGGGGATGAAGGTGACTGGGTGGAATGGATGAGAAATGTGCTGAAAGAAAGAGCGAGGAAAGAGAAGGAAGATGCAATTTGAAATTGATGTAATGTAAGCAAAAGTTCTTCCTTATGTAAAAATCACAAGAAATAGATTTTTCTTGTTATTCTTACTAGCAAAGAATTATATTTTCTTAAACTACGTTTTCGACTTATTTAAGAGCAGACAAATTCTTTTATTTGTGATTATTATATTCAATGTACGAATTTTTAGTTTTTACAATTGTCTAATTTTAGCATCTAAACAAATATGTCCGTTTTGAATAAAGTTATGTTCAATTTATAGTAAACTAGCTGCGCCCCGCGGTTTCACCCGCGTGGAATGCTATTTATTTTATTTGCGTTTGACCGACAGTTCAACCACGTTATTATTAATAGAAACTTATATATGACTTACTAATTAATACTGTGTAAAAGTATTCTCTTCGTTTCATTGTCATCAAGAAAATGATTTAATAACATTGTAGCTGTAATATTTATTTTTATTAGAAATATTATCCATCTAGAAAGGGATTAATCTTCAATGGCATGCACCTACATAATATAAGCAGCTTGATGCATGTTCATACCAAACATTATGGTTTGAGATTATCCTTCGAAACATATTCTCCCACGTGAATAACGTAACGTACACATGTGCAAGGTGCAATACATTATAATAGATACTGGTAAGCCTAGTGGGATTATTGGTTAAGAAATTACTATGGACCTTTAATTTATGGCAAAACGAAATTGTCATCAGCAATATTTTGATAGTGACATAAAAATGAAATTACAACAGAAATAAAAAATATTCTTTTGATTTCTTCGTTTAAATTGTATTAGTCCTTCAAATATTATTATTCTTAAATACGTAATGTTCAACTTACGTTGCTCATAGGAATTTTCTTTCTAAAGCAGCTACCTTAAAATGTAGAGAATACAATTAGGATCACGTCTGGGCTTATCCACGTAGTTGACACTTTATAAAGAAAAGAATACAACGAGCGACAGACAATTTTAAAACGAGTTCAGTAACCTACGTACACTGGAAATACAAAATTCCTCTTTAAAGCTAATATAATAAAAAAGCTGATATAAAAGAAATTATATGAGGTGCAAAACTTAATTCTCTGCCTTTACATTCAGTCATTCATACTCGTAGTTTAAGAACAAATATTTAGTCATCATTTGTTACATTAAAATACCAATTTGAAGATAAAAGAAAATGTTAGAGAAAAAAGTGATACTGTTTAAGGACCAGATATGAGGATATTAAAGAATTTTCCAAATTTTGTCGTTTTCAAGGTGTTTTGAAATTTTTTAATGTTTTTGTTTCTTGTGAATCACCTGGTATATGTATAAAGTTCAATAGCCAATAAATTTTGCTTATTGTTGTTTTTCTAACAGATTACAAATGCAATTGGCAACTATTAGGTCTGGATATTAATTCTCTGTCTTCGTATTTAATTATTTAGAACTTTAGTTAAAATAGAAATATTTACTGGCCATTTTGTTACGTTAGAGTATATATATATGCTCTCTTGAAATGTGTGACTAGGGATAGAAATATGATTTTTCTTTATAAATAAATGATACGTTTGCTTTGGGAAGACACAAAATTAATTTCTGCACCTAATACTCTCGTATTATTTTCAATCTCATTTATGTGTTCATCCATAAACTTTCTTATAATATGGTGAACCCTACACTACATACAAAAAAAATATACATGTCGAATTGAGAAACCTCTTCCTTTTCCGAAGTCGGTTAAAAAAGGAAAAAAAATTGTTCTTTTCTCATTAGGCGATTACTTAATGAAGGGCGGTGTTGTGCGACAGACTGGAAGACTTTCTATACTTTTTTTTTCTGTGTACCGTCCTACGCTTCCTCCCACTAAAGAGAAATTGCGTAACATCTCTCGATAAAAGTAATAGCCACTATCATTAATTAATTTTACTCGATTAATGAGTCTTTGTCATATAATGATTCTTCTCAGTGTTTGATCGTTTTTACTAACGCGGAACAAAACTGTTTGCCTGATATTATTATTTTTTTACTCGCGAACTAGGAATTTCTTTTGTTTTTTAAAAATTTGCATCGTTAATTCCAGTCAGCAGGTCGGAACGCGCAAAAAATGTATGCCGCATGCATCTGACGGCTCTGCAGTGCAATCCTTCATATTCGTGAAAATGACATTTCTTTTGAACTGTGATCTGTATCCACCGGATGGGTTAATAAAAAAAAATGTACATTTGTTGATAATTTACGCGTACCTATACAACACAGATGAACGAAGTTTTTATATCCAGATGAAGAGTTCGAGTTAGAAATGAAAAGTAAACAGCTTTTGATCTATCTTTCCCTTTAATTAGAATCGCAATATGAATTTTGGGATGAAGTTACATTTCAACTTGAATGTACAAAAGCTTAACCGAATAACTGTCTGATCCAATAAATGTAGCAAATAAATCGTTATAGAATGTATCTATTCGTCGTCTGTTACTCCAATGAAATTTTGTTCGTCTCTGTGTAGTTCTATTTTCGGATCCTCATTTAAAATTTTAAACTACTAAAGAGAATTCACATTTATTTAAAAATTGAAGTGTATTTACTTCATATTTTATCGTGCACTCTGTTCTGTGAATTTTATTCTTGTTATTTTTAAAACCAGAAACAATTTTCTTCTTTTCAAAATTGAGATTACTGCAAAATTAAAATTTTCCAAAATCCAATGAATATTTCCGATAACACAACTATGTATCTAATGCAATCTATTGCATAGCTTGTAAACATATTGAACGGAGATATATGTATAAGGATTCTGCTGGAAGCTAATCCAGAGTTATGAACGTGGTGGTAATATTATTTATTAAAGTTTCTCCTATATCTCGAACGGAGCATATAAATTATAGTTAGGACGAAGTATGCAGCATGTAAATCGTAACGGCGCCGAGCCAACATGAACGTATAACTGTCAACTGTGTTTTATGTGTTGGCACGTATAAATTTTGAAAATCTACTCTACGGTTTGTCAATCAGGTTCGAATATACAGTTTCGTATGATTGTACCAGAATCGTCGTTCTTCTTCAATCGTATATATCTTAAACAAGAATAGTTAGTTACACGCAACTATGCTGATTCTGTTTAAATCTGTCGTTTATATTCGGTTATGCATACTTTATCCTGATATACATTCAGCTGAAATAACGAGTCAGATTCGTAGCTCCAGAATTCGAGCCAAGAAGCTTATCTGCAATCCTGGCGAGTGACGATAAATGTTTTTACTTAACACTTTACCGAGCGGTAGCGTTTGGGCATATATGTACTTAAATTCAATAATATTGTTTATTTTCATAACATTAGTGTTATATTATATTATATTTATATTTATATAATATTTCATAATCCACATATTAATGGAAGCATACAATGGGATCGTGCTATCTCAGTAATAAATAAGAAAGTATTGTTTGGCATGGAAAAGAGACAATTAATAGGCTACCGGTCGGTAAAGCGTTAATAGTTAAACGATAAACCAAACAACATCATGCATGTACGCATTTATTAAAGTAATACGAAGTAGAATTCAAAAACCCATATAATCATTCTTTTTTTGTTGTAACTATTTGGTTTTGTTTTGTAATTACACAAATTATTTGCTATTATACAAATACTAATAAGCAACATTTGTGTCTTACACAATATTTGAAGTGGGAATTAATAAACCGATTTTCGTAACTGTATTTATATATTTAAAACAGGGCATGATGAAGAAAGTATTGAATTGATGTTCATAAATAGGATCTTTCAGATATTCAAAAATATCATGCAGAAGGATTTTTCGCAATCAGTAAATTGAATTCCATAAAAATAACTATTATAATAATCTCTGCATAATGTCAGCAGTACAATTCCTGTTGATAATAGAGGATTTTCTAAAAGGACCTTTAGAATTTAGTTTTTTAATAACAATATACGCCTGTCAGCATAGTCGCGATGAAAATGTAAACATCATATTTCACGTTTTATTATAATAATATACACTTTCATTTAAAATAAAAAAAAAATCCATTTATAGTTGATCAAAACTATGTTTACGAAAATCAGACTTCTATTACCGAAGTAATGCTTTCGCGTATGAAGTCGATTTACTAGAATTAATTAAAAAGCTAAGACGAAAATAAATTCGAATATATGCTTGTTTCTTTATATGGATAAAAGTCAGCATAAGTAATTCTGGAAAAATGTCTATAACTTTCTACAACTAAATGTTTACTCTTTAAACCTAGTATCACCACCATCTGTGTTTTATTAAAAGAACACCTCAAAGCTCCCGTCGAAAAACCCATTACACCATATTTCCTACAGCGTAACTACAGAATCCAACAATTACACATTTTGTAGCTGGATCACAATCCCTCGGGTGCGATACAATCCTTCAACGAAGACTGCGTTAAACGTTGTCGTTCGACCATTTGCGCACTTATCTCGCTATGATGTAATCCGTTGTGGCAGAACTATCTGTCAAGTTAACCAGCGTACCAGTGAAATTGTGATAGAGGAGAGATAATAAACCTCTCTAATATTCATGGTCTCGAAAGGATTAAAGGGTTTACGGACCAGAGCGTGTTCGTTAAGCGGTGCAATTTAATCTGCTGTGTGTCGCGATGCTTGTCGAAGCGTAATATCGCCGATTAGTTATTAAGGGCCAAACTTCGGAGATTCCCATACTTGCGTATGCTACATCAAATAGCGCATTGAGTGGTCCTCGCCACTCCACGGACTGGACACACGGCTTTCGGTGTCCGTTCGCCCGTGAAAGTTAACTGCGCGGAGGCGTGTTAACATGTTACGCCTCGCGATCTGCCCTTTACTGACCAATCTGAAGTGCATATTGCAGTGTCATAGAACGACCACAGCGATTAACCGTCGCCGTCATCGTATTAAATTCCCATGGCAGACGGGATGATACTTATATGTAGTCGCGTCCTTTGAAGCTACACTCGTTACGAGGCTCGTTACTAGACTCATTACAAGACTGCGGATGTTTGTGCACTTAACACTTTACCGAACGGAAGGGTAGTTAAAGATAGATGTAGGTAGGCTTAATATGTAATGGGGTAAGATTCTGTACAATTTTAGTGCAAATCGAGTTTTAGTCGATACACTAAAGATACTAAAGATACACATTTTAAAAGGATGCTCTGGTTTAGTTTGTCCAAGAAAGCAATTTTTAAAGAATTGTATTTTTAGGATCTTTCAGATATTCAAAAATATCATGCAGAAGGATTTTTCGCAATTTGAAAAATGTACGGAATTACAGAAGCTTTCGTTGAACAATACACGAAAGATATTTCGAGTTGCATGTTGTCAAATATGTCAATTATACCGGCGACAGGGACACACAAACATTTAAAGTTGTTTTCAACAAATTAACCCATTCAGTGTCAGCCAAAAGAGCGTCTTGGCCTGGGTGCCAAGATATATATTCAATATGTTATAACCGTATCGTCTAAGTTATTATTTTTGTAGTAAATAGTGATATAAAACATGTTTTTTACGTTATATTAAATTTTCTTTCATCTTTTCTTATAATTCCAAACTCAAGTGGCAATAAAAATATTCGTTGACCAATTATAATCAATCAAAGCTTGTAGCGTAAATTACGAGATATTTCGTAGTGGGTACTGAATGGGGTCAAAGTTAAAATGTACATATTTTCCCTAACATCCAATAAATGAGCATTGGAGGTAAAGGTAGTGGCAAAGCCCAACGACAAACTTCAGTGTGGAGCGGTTTAAACAGTCGACTGAAGGCTACTTCAAAGGTCCACAACAGAGTATAATTAAAAGAAAAAATAACAAAAATGTTTTTCTTGCTATTTTTGAAAAATACATATTTCAAGAATTTCCTTATGGAATATGGTTTTTAATCTCGAATTTCTCTTCAAACATGCACTCCATTTCAAAGCAGCTATGAACCTACTTATCCCACACTTTCAATTATTGTTTCTAAATTCTTTTCAAAATCATTTAATAGTTTTATTAAATCAGTTAATAGCGATTGACTCGTCTCTTAGTTTTTTAATATTGTATAATAATAAACAACTCTACAAATTAGTTTGTGCTGTAATTATGTATAAATTCTTTCCTTTACACCAGCTAAAAAATTTCGTGTAGGTAACAATAATATTTATTAAATCTATTGCAAATGTAAACATTCCAGATGGAAAATTATATTCTTTCGCTTAAAAGTTAACATTAAATGTGTGCATTATAAATTCTTACATTTTACATTATTAATCCGATTATCATTCGAGTAATGTTATAAAAAATATCTTCAATTTCTAACAAGTTTTTAAAAATATCGTCTTCGTTAAAGAGTTGGACGACAAATCTTCGACGTTGAAAAACCGGTATTTTACACACCGTTTAAAAAAAGTTATTTTCATGAAATATCTCGTTGGAGAAACAGGGATTACGAAGCGAAGCAGTTATTATTAATTTTATAAATGATGGAGGAGAACGAAGGATAGGGAGAGCAGAGTTGTGGGGGAAGTAGAAGTTCATTAGTACTGTAGGGCACGCAGTTTAATCCTCATGAATAAATTAAAGCCCTATAAATAAAAATGTAACGTTACTTATCCCGGAAATGGTAAATAAGTAAAGTTCGTCATGAAGTATTAGAATAAAGTCGAAAGACTACAGTATAATACTGAACGAGGTTGGGAGAGGAAAACGCGCAAAAACTGGAATCAGTTTTAAAAATACAATTAGTTTCTAGGACTTTCTTTTAACGTTATAAAAAAGCTCTGCCTTCTTTCTACAAGTATTGCGAGAAAACAATTCTTTTAAGTAATTATTTCCACAAATATTTTATCAACAATTGATCCTAGAATTGGTCCAAGTCAGAATACCGTGTTACCTTTTTACAATAGATCATAGTTTCATGTATTTTATGAAAATAAAAATCAGAATATCATGTAGAAACAAATTTTAATTTGTTCACGAGGAATTTATATGAAAATTAAGTATGATTAAATGCCATTAGTATACATTTGCATTACATTATATACTAATATATGTAATATACAATTACATTAATATACTATTTTTTCATATTATGTACAACAAAAATATCTCAGTAATCTGTAATAATATTTGGTAAAGATTTTCTTTATGCTTTTTTGGTTAGAATAAATCTAATCTACGTATTATAAAGAAACATTTTTTCAGGGCTCACAATCAAATAATACTTTTAAGTAATCCTCTTATAACTGAAAATGAATTCCTAAATTAATTGCACGTTGAATGGTTTTAAATATTCCAGCAAATAGATTAGCTATTGTCGAATATTCATAATAACGTTGGAATTTAACCGCTTGTATCGCGTCACGATGAACGAACACAGTCACTGTGGCTCGTCAAACAAGGGGAAACTTTCGGTGGCTCGATTTGATTTTTGCTTTTTCTAACAGAACGAATACTCTGTTTTTCCTTCATCCCAGCGAGCGGAGTAGACGACAGTCAACTTTCTTCAAACAATTCGGACGGAAATATCTGCTATTGTATAAAACAGTTCTGACTTTCGAGTTCCGTCGGGAATTGTCAAAAGGATTCCATAACTTCGGCATGAAGCGAAGCAAGAAGTTGTTGAAGTAGATTTGCTTCTACTGTCGATCTCGCATCGGGGAACGAGATCGGTGGACGATGCATTATGAAATTATTTTCGCGTAAAGAAGCTGCGCGGTAAATATTTGTCAGCAGGAGGGAATATTGTTTGATAGAAAACCCGAAACCCAGTCAAACGTGCCACTTTCTGCGAAGGCGACAATTGTTATGCAGTGGCGGTGTTGTATGCAGTCGGTGAAACTTCGTTTGTTATTGAAGAAACCCTTATACGGAGTAACGAAATACTTGATAGAATTCAAGGAAGTTAACTATTCAAACGACTTTGAAATTTAAGAAAGAGTAAAGACAGTCTTGTGGAAGAATGAACAAATTTACATGATCTGCAAATGTAAAAACTAAAATTACATTTATGAAAGAATGAAATGATCTGCGTTAGTAATACGATCTACAAGATAAATTAAACTCTATTAATGCTTATAATTGGACTATTTTGCATATTGTCTACAATATTAAGTTCGATTACATTTGTTTATAAAATATTTAATTATTAATTCTAATATGTAAGAGTATTTGAACTGATATATATCAGAATATCAATTTATCTGTGTCAAGTAATATTGTAATTCAATAAATGTCATGCTCTGTTGACACTGTTTACTTTTTTACTGAAGTAATGTAACCAAGCCTATATATGTGAACAAAATTACGATATAAAACATGGATAAATGTAAAATAGTATAGGTTTACTAATTAATAAAACCTATATTATCGGATAAATAATATTCCCAGATAGCAAAGTTAATATATTTATGAGATATTGTGTACAAAGTGTACAGAATATAAATTTCCTTAAATAATATAAAAATATTAGTATCCAATATGACACGAGTATTAAAAGTGTTACAGAATCCACAATTTAGTCATTATATTAATTAATTCTATTTTATAATTTTTGTTTAAAGTCTCACACCGATCTAACCTCAACTCGTGTAAAAACTCATTTAAAAGTCGAACAGACTTAATTCTTAAATTGCAGCACTTAAAATTTATCTTAATTCAACTTATAGTTTTTAACTTATAGTTTTAGTCATCACCCTATGTGAGGTTAATTAATCCTATTTCTATTAGAAAAGTTAGAGTAGTCTTGAAGTTCTTGTTGGATAGTCCTTGGTTGATTAAATTTGTCTTCGTTGTTCTTCGTAATTTTGGCATTCCGTTAAAATATGTTCTACTGTTAAGGCATAGCTGCAATTTTCGCACATTGGTTTATCTTTTTCAGTCGTCGGATATGGATATTTTATTTAAAATTTCAAACCAAATGTTTCGAAGCGTAAATAAATTATTTATTCATGACTGCCCATTGTCGTTCTCATATTAATCCGTGCAAGCTTCTCCATAAAGCTTTATAAATTAAATTCCTTCAATTAAACGTCGTTTTCATCAGAATATGAGTACTTCAAAAAGAAAGCAGCGGGTGACTAATTAAAATAATTCCCTTTCAAGCAAATGGTATAGTCCCTACTCGATTATTCGACGAAATGGAATTTAATATAATGATGTACCATAATGCGAATAAAAGTCGTTACTTATTGCTGTATTTTAACTCCATAAAGCGTTTTTTGTTCGTTCCACGAACCCCTTGAATGTCTTCTGTGAAATTTGAAGTTTCAGGACACTGAATCTTACGTTTCTTCGCTTTAACGACCGAGTGAAGTTCTTCTTTCAACCGAGGACATAATCTTTTAACAGGCAGCCACGGTCGAGAGCAAAGAGCAAAGAAATGAATGATTACGTGAAAGTACAAGTTTCTTTTGTACTTTTTCAATGCTTCAATTTACAATCAGATTGTATTCTAAATTGGACGAGACGCGTAGACGTCTCGTTCGCAATATCCATCCTATATCAAGTAACCGATTGTCTGGTCGGAAAAGAAATACAAATGCAGTGGAATCGGTCGCTTACATCAGAGTAAGCTCGCTCACTCGGCGGCAGAACAATTCATTGTGCGCTTTCGCAATGGATTTACGCTGCTTTTGAACCCGTTCAAATATGACCATTGAATGGCAATGAGCTATAGAGACAACGGACGAAAGCAGCTGACTTCTGCTATCATAAAATAATGTGCTTGTTGAAGCAGAGGCGGTGTTAAATTTCGTTCGAATAATGGGTAAAGAATGAAAGGTATAATAATATATTCATAACGCTCTTAAAATCGAACAGCTGAAAAGTTTTATGATTATTATTTTTTTAATATGTCATTCAATATTTTAAATTTTAATTCTTCGATTAACAAGTAACGGTAAATATTTATTTTTCACTCGTTATTCGAAATTGGAACCTAGATAAGAATTTTAGTTAGACGTGTATCGTAGATTTCAGAGATATGTGCAACAATTAAACAAATATTTGATGGGTGGGATAGAATGGAAGAAATTTTTATTTTACTGTAACTAATAGTTTGGGAATGTTGGAAACATGGAATTGTTTCTTAACGGTGACGGAATTTACTAATTTCTTTTGGGAATTTAAATGAGAAAGAAAGCATATCGTACGAACAATTGAATACATACTCTTGTTAAATTTAATTTCTATAGGAATTAATATTAATTTTAGTATTCTATATAGTAATTCCTGATGGAACTTTGATTAAAATGGTGAAGAGAAGAAGGCGTTTATAATGAACACGACTTGAATATTTAATCGTATTAACACATATTTTATTATATACAGTAAATCTTTCTTATATAACATATGTTTTGTTATATTATATTATATAATCATTATAAAAAATGTAATAATTCCTTTGAGGAATTTAAATAAAAAAACAAATATCGTATGAATAACTGAATTCACGCACGTGTTTAATTCAATTAGATATATAATAAATACCTGATGTACAATATCAAATATAGAATATTAATGAAACAATGGTTTAATAATGAATAATGACATAATAATATAACGTATCAATAACAAAAAACAGTTGCTGCTTACTTAATAATAATAGTATAGACAATTTTGTCTAATTAATGTCCAATGCAAGAATATATCCAGCTTGATATTACGTTGGAAATTAAAAAAATGTTTGCCCGCCATTTGATATTTGAACCGAACGAAAAAGAGGAGCATTTCCTATTGATTTCAGAAATGAAATTATTGGATGTTGCGCAAAATACTGTGTGAAAATTCGATACGTCCAATATCGGGACACGAGGCATCCATATATGTAGCATATGTAACATACACATAGGTGTTTATATTATGTGTCAAATATCGACCAACGTAATTTCTGTGAGGGACAGAGCACGTATTGGTAGGAGACAATTTTTTCTCTGAATTATTCAAGCGTTTTTTCTATCGCGACTGAATATCTATAACTGGATGGACGTTTCACTTTAATAAAGAAGCTGGATTTAAAAAGCAGAAATTGCACTTGGACGTGGGCTCTTTATAAATAATAGTGCTTTTAAATACGTCGTAATATCTACGAGAGTATCTTGAGTCGTCAATCCTCATTCCCGAGCAATTACTTTGCAATTAAACTTTGGCGAGAACAACTGAACTTGTGGAAAAATCTCTCATGCCTTTTTGTCGCTGTCAACGGCTTTTAAAAGCACAGTTTTCAACTTTCGAATTCATTTAACGTAAACAGACGACGAATAGGAGCACGAACGGTCTGAAACGTGCAAACAGAAATTTATTTTCGACTTTGATGTAGAGTCTGAAGATATTTTTACAATATTGTTCTTTTAGTTTGCTTTCTTTAACATTATAGTTGAACACATTTTAACCGAATGTATGTAATACGTAAAATAGAAGGCAATATTTGGACAAAATCCAACAGTTACAAATTATTAACCATGCTGCAAGATACCGGAAAATTATTATTTTCCTGAAACAAATCAATTTATTGAACAGGATTTAATGATAACTTATGTTAAGTCGCCAACAACAAAACATGTATAAGAAAAGAATAATATTTCTATAGTGGAAGTTTTGAGGTTTTACTTATTAAATAGAGTAAAGTTGAATATTTTCTATAGTAAAATATAGCACAGTATAGAATCAATAATGCAAGTAGTGGTTTTCAAAAGGAAATGAAAGTCTTGATGAAGATTTATGAACATATACATATATAAAACGAGGTATAGGGTTTTAAAATATGTGAAATTTAATCGAATAGGAGGTCTTTGAAATGTAAAAGTAAGGTATCAGTTTTCAGTTTGTATATATCTGTCTATAATATTCTAAGTTTTACTAAAATCTATCTAAAAGAAAAGAAAATGAAACGTGGTGCATCGAGTGTTACTTTGAAGTCTCAGAGATTTTAGAAAAAAATAAAAACAATTTTTAGGTAAATGTCCAAGAAGAAAACATAAATAGAAACACTTTGTTAAGGTCTACGTAAATCGTGAAAATGAAAAGAGAAACGCGGTATATTATACAGAAAGAAATGAAAAAAGAGATGCAATGACTGGAAGATCCCAAGAAAAAGAAAAAAGCTTCGAGATGAATCACTCGTGAGATGAAAACATACAATTCAGACAAAATCCCCTTTTTGAAAGATAAAATTTATGCAAAAAGGGGGAATAACTTCATTCACTCGTAGCCGACGCTCTTGAAATCTTTTACAAGAGGGCGAGTCACAATAAAATTTCAATTACCTTGAGGATTCCCGTTCGGGGTTTTATGAAATTTTTACGATCGCTCGGAATTGTGCACGCATCACGTCCTCGCAATCAAGTTTAGTTAGTGTTTACTTCCCCAGAACGTCGAACTTCCGGAACGGAAATGATTGCTTCCATGCAGACAGTCAAACAAACGGCTTTGCTAACTCGATTCAAATAGTTGCGTTATGACTTTCTACTAAGCGTTTACGGTGGCTCGAAGATTGTCTTTAAATTAGTTCTGCACATCTTGTGCCTCGGCGCGCGTACTTAATTGTGTGTTAACTCGACGAAAACATTTACCGAGCAATTTCGAGTGATACCCGACCAGATAGTTATTCAAAATGTTTCAAGAATGTTTTTTAGTGAAACACGAATTGTACGGAATACACTGTAGGTGATATTTATTATAAAAGGCTTCCTTAGTGAGTTAGTTATCAGGATTCTTAATTAGGAGAGTAAGCATTAAGTGTCTCTTGGGATATTTTTCCTTTACACAAAAGAATTTATGTAATGTTTATATAACTTTGAGAATATCTATCTTATGTTTTAAAGTATGTTTGGCAATTTTTTCAATTCATTTCACACAGAAGTCTTTGAAATATCGCATTTCTTTTTTAAATGACATTTTTTTCAATTCGTGGGAATCATAACTCAAAAACTATTAACAATTGATACTTTCTTTTTAAAAACTTCTAAAATATTCAATTTTCACATAATATGCAACGTATATTCACAAGTCATAGCCATCGAAGGAACTTATAAAGAACTTATAAAGACATTTGCCAATTCAAATAGTTTAAAAACACACGCACATTATGCAATCAATGCATACGCACTAAACATACTTTATTGTAACATTGAAAAATGAAAGTACAGGGTCTGCATTCAATTATTATTAGACTGTGGACGTTTATACAAATTTATATGTTTAGAAATTCAGATAAAGAATTTAGATTTAAATGAAAGTATGTTTTATCTTCTGAAAAGTGGTAATACGTCTTCCATCATTGACATTTTATACATTTCTACATTAATGCAAATCCTCATGCATTTATCCACATTTCCATTTGCCATAAATGCATAAACACCAACAATCTAGTTATTACTAATACCAAATTTTGTGCTTATTGTTTTTCACACACTAAATATCAGATTGGAGATATACCACGTACATCGTTTGAATTGGTTAGGAAAGTGTGCTTTACAGAAATCATTCGATAAGTGAGGGTATTGTACCAGAAAGGGACACGTCTGGCGATCCTAATCCAGTTCCTAGCCAGGCACGTGTCCACTGTCTCGTATCTCATTGTCAGTACAATCTCTCTCTAGCGTTCGCCACATTTCTCATGGGTGCTATCGCCAGACCCAAAGCATCACGTTATCCAACAACATTGTTAAATTCAACTAGTATAACCAGCTCTTTAATTCTAGAATAACTTTTGTTACTTTGACTTCTCAAGCCACCTGAGATTCCTTTCGAACTTAAATTGTATCTGTAATGGTGACGTTTATGTCGGAAATCAAATAAATAATTATCATTTCGAAAAATTATTTAACTTTATTCTTTGTACTTCATATATTCCAGAATAAAGTGTTTAATGTAGATAATTTTTTATCCACAATGAGTGGTTTTGTATTATATCATGATTATAAATAGAATTTATACTAGAATTTAAATCACTAGAATTTAAATCTTCATTGAATATATCGTCTGGATGTGGGTGTTGAATCCGTTTCTCGATTTTAATAATGCGGTTTTTTATATTTCTAGCATCGAGATATCCGTATGTCTCTGTCAACATATCGACTAGAGCTGTCATATTCGGTGTATATTTTCTTTCGACACCATTCATATCGTGTTTGCCTTAACTTTCAAATATGAAATTCTCAAAATTCTCAAAAAAAAGATATTTTTGAATGCTCGATACTATATTTTCTTCCACTGGATGCAACTTTTGTTCAATATTTTGGGGAATTATTTTGGGGATTTTTATGACAATTCTTTTATCATTAGTTCTCAGACTGGAATTCGTATTTGCTGTAGAACTAGCCGATGTTGTGCTAGACAAAGCTCTTTTAGATTTTCCTCGCAGTGGCATGTCTTGTTTTGTATTGTTATTTGTTCGACTATTTGTGAAGTATTCGTCTGGTATCCGCCCTTTTTTTGTTTTCCTCGAAGATTGGTATCTTTTGGTTTTAAGATGGGTGATTCTACATTTTTACAATGTTTTACATGATGGTCTTCTTCTTTACAAAGGAAGCACGACAATTTTTCTGTCGAGAGGTACATCCAATACACTATCATCATAATCTATCTGTGGAGTGTTTGGTATTTCATAACGTCTTCTGGTTGCACGTACATATCCCTTCGGGAGCTCAGTACGTGAGAATATCCTAGGCTTAAATAAATTCGAAACCTAGTTTTCTGTCTTACCTCTGAAAATGTTATAAAAAATTATAATGTTCGTTCCAATGCCTGCCAGTATAGTCGGAGTGAACGCCTAAACGACATCATCTTTCATATTTATTTGTAATTGTACTTTCATTTAAATACATTCCATGTTACTTGTGTTTCATTAAAAACAATAATTTTAATGACTCTTTTCGGGAACCTTTTATAGACTGAATAATGTATTTACTTTTACGTGAGGTTAGATGAAACGAGTTTGGAAGTTAACAATGGTTATCAACAGAAAATTCTCATAAATTGACCTCGCTGGAAAAGTTAAAATTATTATTCAAAAAACGTCATTAAGTGGAGTATACGAGGTAGATAAAATTGCCTGAAACGATGTAGGAAAGTACATTGAACTGCGGGGGCGAACTAGTTACAATAAATGGCATTGATCGCGCCAAATGTCTACATATACATACACAGACAGCAGAGTATCGCGTACAATAGAAGTAATATCCAGGTGTGTCATTTGCGTGATGCAGCTGAATGTAATACTTTTTTTTTGCTCAGTCTCGGTAATAACACATCAATGATGCCATTCTTTCTCGCTTTTCTTTCATTCTCTTTCAGCTATGCACGCATAATTGTTCAGCATGATTTGAAAATATGTAATGAGAGCGGAGTTCCAAGTTCCACCTTTCCTTTTTTTTTTTAGAATTTCCATTGCTGATTAAAGGGGCAATTAGCTTCGGAAATTTAAATATCGATTTTTCTCTAATATTATATTTTTATAAAACGAATATATAAATTTACTTTATTGTTCGCTGTTCGGCGAATTTCTGATGAAATTTTGCTTAAAAAATATTAATAACCAGAAAAGTTACGTTTAGTTATTATTCACAAAGTTATGTTGAAAGAAGATGTTATTTTCATTTTCTTATATATTATATTATGTGCTTTTTTATATTGTGTATATATTAACAATATATTTGATGATTGATTATGAAAACATTAATATTGCAATTTGCATAAGTGTATACTTCTGTATACGTATTCAAATTTACTTATAACATAAATGCATCAAATCCGAAGTTTAATATTTGGCAATAAATGTAGTATTACTTTTTAGTAACATTAAATTTTAAATGAATTAAAGTACGAAATTGAAGATGTATTTATATGAATCGATCCATTCTTTAATACTAATTTATATCAAACTAATTTATTAATCAAATTAATTCTCTATTGCAATATTTATCTCAAAAAATTGCGTAAGAGCATTTTTAATAATTGACATTAGAAATTAAATTTTGCAATTCTTCCAAATTCATTTTTTTTGCAAATTTCTTTTTCATTCGATTTCATTAAGTACACAAATTTCGGAATAGTTTGTGCAGCATGCTCATTAACTACATGAAGACATTTTTACTTGAAAAATATTGACTCTATCGCTAAAATTTACTTGGATAATTAGTAGAAATCTATAATATAAAAACCTGATGAATTTCTGTGGTTTGGATGGGTTGGACTGTATTTTTGTATATTCATATTGTCCAAGATGTTTACAGTCGAGACACTTGTAGGGCGACCTAATATTATAATCGGAGATGACTCACTTGCATGCGCATTTAAATATATAAATATTCATATGTAAAATCTCCAGTAAAGCCTATTCAAGTGCTGGCGCTTAGTGGGTTCTGTTTCTAACCCATATTCAAGGAAGCGTGTCAAGTCTTTGAACCTAAGTACTTGATGTGGTAAATATCAGTTGTCGTTGACTTCGTGCGCATTTACGTTACTATTTGCATTATAAATCTGTATTCCCTATATTTTTAGTAGCTTCTATCACCTATTCTATAACATAGCATGCAATCTTTCAGTAGGACTGAAGTTTAACTACTAAGTTGGGGATTGGATGTCTGCAACGTTGTTTTCGTCGTAAAAGCTTCGAGCAAGTTTTGAAGTATGCTCAGGATCACTATCTTGTTAGATGACAAACTTTTCGATGCACATGCTTTCTGTTGATTGCGATAACTTTTTATCTAGGATGTTGACAGAAAACCATCGGCTATTCTTCTTTCGTCAAGTTTCGCCGTCTTCCTGATGTCTTCCAAGGGAAAATAGCGCCAAAACAATATCAAGGCATCGTCATATGTTTTTCAATAATTTAGATATTTTCTCATATCGAAGAGGTCTGACAATTTGCACCATGCCGTTTTCCTTCGGTTTTTATTAGGAATGGATTTCGATGAAAGGTGTGGGTTAAAATTGATAATAACAAACTTAGATACTTAGTTACTTCTACTATATTTAAATATGATCACTCTTGTTAAAAGTGTCATTTAAAAAATAGAATTATTATTGAAAATGAAAATATTTGTATATCCATTAAGAAATATATATTTATATACTATATGTGGAAATTTTTCGAAGGGATAGTTCCATTTTGATTAATACCACTGTGCATTTCAAGTTTCATTTCTACAATATCATTCCTCTTATGCCAGAATCCATGAATGTGAACATTTCCACAGTTTATAGAAAATATGCGGGTTGAATATCGTTTCATTCCAAATAAAAATCAAATATTCAATTTTATTGAAAAATTCATTTATCTACTTTAATAGGAGAGAGTCAGACAATCTATTGATTTTATTTAAAAACATTGATTAGAATGACATTGAACTATTGAATTGCGTGTATAAATCAATATGATGCATAAGTAAATATTGTGCTTTGTTTATTTTAATATGAAATTCTGTGTGATTTTTGACAAAACTTATCATAGCATACGTATGAGACAGTAATAAGGAAACGAACTTCTTAATAATTTCAATAAAAAAGAATTTCAATGGAAGAAAAAATACATCGTACATTCGAAATGCCTAAATATAGGAATTACTTATAATTAATCAAAGCAATCAGAAGTTCATTCAGAAGTTAGAAGAATTTATTCCTGACCTTTCTTTAGAAATTCCATCCAAAATAATACACCATTTTATTTATTTACTACTCGAACGAACAGCGTGAAGAAAATGAAGAGTAACTTTAACAGACATTTTCAACAACATTCACACAAGCTACGAGGAAGAATTGGTAATTGATGATACCGTGCGGGCTCATATCTAGATATTATATATGCATACAGGACAACAGCGTTACCATCTGTTACCTAGCCACTGCCATTTAAAAAATATGCCGAGTATTTATGAAGGTTAATTAGCACGCGAGATTTTATCTGGATAGCCATGGTGTTCGACGGTCCGCGGGTCATAAATTAAACCTACCCCTGACAACGAACCGTATATCATAAATTTTATCGATTAAATAATTGAGGGAGGTATTCTACTCTAGAACTTTCAAAATAGCGATTTTTTTTATTGCATTTTCTCAAAGTGTAGATCTTCAAAAATACATATATCTGCTGAAGGATTTTGTTGAATTCGGAAAAATGACGTCTACGGAAAACGATGCCCGCAACGACGTTAATATTCCAATTTATTTGGATACTACATTTTAAATTTCTTTGTAGTTTTTACTACAATTTCGTCGCTGGTAATGTGTAAAATATGCAAAAGTGACAAAAAAACAATTCCATTTAAAAATAAATTAACTGATTTCAACGTCAGCATTCATGGCGTGCAAGCAAAATTCCATAATCCATTTAAAATAAAAAAAATTGCGACTTTGAGTCAGCCCAACACCTATACCAAAACAAAAAAAATTCTCATTCGTCGGTTCTTCGATTTTCTAAATTTATCTAACATTTTTTTTGTATCAACACTTTAAATGTCCCACCCTGTATCTTCGTGACTCGTTGCACAGTTCCTCAAAGTTGTGTACGGTTCCTGAATTGCAGGGTTAATTAACAGGTCAATCCTATGACAGTTTCTCGAGCACCTAATCAATTATGCGAGTTATTGAAAGTAGTTTTATTAAAAGTGCGGCGCATTTGATTTATGCGCGACAGTGCACAGCTCCATTTCAGCAGCTGCACGTTTCTTGAATAAAAGATATTCTAATTGGTATATTGGTCCTTCAGGACCTACTGCCTGTTGGTTTCGCAAGATTTAAATCCACTGAATGTCACTTTTGGGACCACTTGAACGGATTTGTTTATGCGACATCCACTATCTACATGAAATATCTCAACAACGCGTACGAAAAGGATGACAACGAATTTAACAAAATATCTAGAATATTTCAAAGCTCAAGAAATGTTAAAACAGATGGCCTGTAGTTTTATATTCTTATATTCTTGTACTCGTCTTATTTCAGCCGAAGATGGCCTTTTTGAGCAAGTCTAGCGAATAAAATCTACTGCATATTATTGCATACTATCAAAAACACTCATTTCCAAAAGTATGACAAAAACACGTGCACAGTTTCAAACTGATCGGCTTTATATTTTTTTAAATAAAATAATTTTTAAGAAACCCCGTTAAACCCCCGATAAACCCCGACGAGCACACGTGCACAGTTTTAAATTGTTCAATTTTATTCTAAAGTAAAATAACTTTTTATGGAATCTCGTTTTTGGTGAGGAGAAAAAAAAATCGTTTTAAAAGTATTTAGCCCGAAGCAAAAAATCTTGGTAACCTCTACCACATGGGAGTTCTCTTTATCGAACTTGCACGACTCGGAATCGTCGCCATCGATTTGCACAATTCGAACGTTATCACGTCGAGATTCCGTAATGCTGGGTTCGTCGCTATCGACCCAAACGACTCCATGGGTGCTGTTATCGATTTACACGAACAGGACTGTCGTCGCAGACATGTGGATTTCGAGGTTAACCGACTCGAAATACTCAGTCTACCATTTCAGCCAACATTTTCGAGCAGGCTGAAGAACGTCAGGTGAGGTTGAAAGGCGATGAATTGAAATACCTTAACGCAGCGTTTCCCAAACTATTCTGAAGCACGCTCCACTTCAACCCTTCAAAGACTATAATGTTCCACCTAGCATAGTAGTCAACCATATTCTGGAAAAGTATAATATAAATAGATACTTTAAATTTAAAAACAAAAAGTCACATAGGTAAAACTGTTGTTAATCTGACTCTCTTAAATGAATATAAATTTTATTTTATTTTCAATGTTTACCAACGTTGCAACCCCTTTTTACCCCCTTAGGGGTTGAATTTCGAAATATCCTTTCTTATTTCTTGTATACATCATAAAGGAAACCTCTGTGCAAAATTTCAGCTTTCTAGGTTCAAGGGTTTAGCTTGACCGTTGATACAAACTTTGCAGTCACTTTTCACCCCATCAGAGGTTGAATTTTTTTAAATGCCGAAATATGTGTTTGATTAATTGTATCAAAGAGTATTAAAACTAAGTTTCAAGCAAATCCGACCACAAATAAAATATTCCTCATACAAACGTTGCAACCCCTTTTTATCCCCTACTTAAGTCACTCAAATATATAATTTTAAAATGTTCAAACAAAAGTATGTTAATAATATAGGTTCTCTTAGTTGATCTTCTTTCTTATCCCATGCGATCAGCATTGTCTTACTTCTACCTCATCGAATTAACAAATTGCTTCTTAGAAACGTCTTCAATTTATAAATACTTACTGCTTATCATAATTACATGCTTTCTCCGATCTTGCAATCAAGATCAAAGAAATACCGCACCGACCTATCGTGCGTAACCGTAATCTGCTTCAGGAGTACTATACGGCTCTTTAGATAACGTTAGTTACAGTGGCTATACCATTAACTTTATATATTTACTTACAAACACTATATTAAATGTACCTAATAAAATTTCAAATTGATTAGAAATTACACCTTTGGTGAAAACTTTCATTTCGAAGTGATAAAATGGATTCTTCAAGTACACAGTACACGATAATATGCAATTACAAATCTAAAAGAGTATTAATGAGGATTATTTAATATAAAGTTAATAATTTAATATAAAGTTAATGATTATCGATCAAGCTAATTAGAAAATTGTATTCCAATATAAAATAATAATACGTAAAACTCAATAGTAATTAAAAACTAAACTTTAAAATATTGTAGATAGCGCAACAATAAATCTTATCTTTTTAAGTTATTCAAGCATTAGAAACATTGTCACTTCAGTTTAAGTATCAACAATCCTCGTAGTTTAAATTTTATTTTTGATGCTCTTCATTGCTAACAGGTTGGTAAATACAATACATGCGAAATAAAAATCTGAATTACTGCTTGATGTACGAAATTACTATAGCAAAATCTTTCCAAGCATTTCGTTTAATTATCGATTTAATTTAGTTTTTTTTTTCAAAAAGAGTATATCTATAAAGTATACAAAAATGTTACCATTAACATTATTTTGACATACGCTGTATAGTATTAGTGTAAAGTGCATTGAAATACAAAGAGGAATTTACATCGACTACCGTTTCAAGTTGCAGTAACCAATTTACATAAATTCAAATTTTAGAGACTGTAATGGTGGTACGCGTACCCCAAAGTTAACTTGTGTTTATTTTTTATCTTACCGAAGATTTGCCAAGGAAATTGACTAAAACTTCAATTTATGAAGGCTTCAGGCTTAAAGACGTTTGAACACGTACATCGTGGGTTCGAGTTACAGGAGTTCGGCTGTGCATATGGAGCTAAACAATCAAAACCTAATTTGGGAAAGCTAACAAAAAAAGGGAAATTCAACTCCAGCAGCACTATTATCGATTTGCATGGTTCTTCGCCACCTGATAAGACAGACAATCCCTAATTTTTAGTATAAATTGTACAGGGTGTTTCGTTTAAAACGGAATAATTCCATGTCTCATAAGAAGACGATGCTATTAGAATAATGTTTTTGTAAATGTTACTTAGTACAAAGGAGAACAGTATATGGTGTTAATAATTGTTTTTTAAGTGTCGTGGTGAGGGAGATTTAACAAACAAATTAATTTTTTTTTTAATGGAATCTATTATAGCTTTATTTATAATAAGATAGCATTTGCTTTGACAAACTCAAAGCTTTTTCACTTATTATTACAATATACTTATTACAATTTATATAGTCTATGTAAGCTGTACAACATGTACAGAGCATTTTTAATTCCATGTATTATTTTTATAACTTGTCTAGTTTTAATTGTTTTCTTTTTCTAATAAGAGAAACTTGTTCACTTATAATTATTTTCTATATCTCGAGTAATTTTAAGAATATAATCTTTACAGCCTGTACAACATGTGCAAAACATTTTTAATTCATACATTAATCCAACAAATAGTCTATTTCGAATTGCTTGTTTATTAAATCTACTAACTACAAACTACTCGTATTCAAGACTTTATATTATAATAAATGACTTCATATGAGAGGTCGACGAATTTGTCTAAACAAATCTTATTATGGATGAAGATAAATAATGTTCTATTAAAAAAAAAAATTAATTTATTTGTTAAATCTTCTTTACCACTTCACTTACATATAAAAACATTTTTTTTGATAGCTTCATCCACTAGTGAGATATCGAACCATTCCCCTTCAAACCAAACACACAGTAGATAGCGACGACTGCTGTCAAAACTGATACCTCTTATTTTTGGGCTATCAGAATTGACAGCTGTAATTACCAAGAGGCATCAAAAGTGATACAAACTACTCCTGAATCATCAGAACCAACGTCCATTTGCCGAGTTGTCATAGTTCATATCTACCACCTGCTGGTCATTCATATCGGTGATCCATGATTTGTCGAGGCTGTCAGGAGCCACCAGTCAGTCATCAAAATTAATATCAACGATTACTAGTACGTCAAAACTGACGTTCTTGACCTCCGAACTATTGAGGCTGATGTCAATAATGTTCAAGTCGATGTTTGCCGACGTCGTCTATGATTCGCAAGTCAACGAAACTGATATCGACAACCGTCAGATTATTCGGAAGTTGGAACACATATCGATGACCTCTAAATCGTCAATATTGACACCAACTAACATAGATATACGAGAATCAATTACCATTTGTGTGGAAAGCTGACTATTGAAAAGCCAAGTAAAAATTCCCGCCTTTTAATTACTCTGCACGATCTATTGTTTTGTGCCACGTAAACAAACGAAATCCTATAATTCTAGTAGAACTGAAAGCTTCTATAAACCTAAGCTTTAATCGGTTTATTTTGTAAGTCCTTGTTAAGCTAAAAAATATACAAACCTGGAAACGACGCACACAGTAGCCATTTAAAACTCGAATTTATACACGGTGGACCAATAACTTTGTCCAGCTTGAATGTTTACGTTATTTATAATCCTATGAACAAGATTTTCGGTACAGAGTTGGACCGTTTTGAAGAGCATTTATAATGACAGGACATAATTTTGTTTAGAGTCATTTCTTCATATCTCTATTTATCGATAACAGAAATAGATTTATTCTGTTTTATTGTATTTGATTACAGTTTAATAATATACGTCGTGTATCTCAAAATTGTGTTACATAATACTTAAATAGAAATGTCCAATCGAAACATTTCGTATATGTAAGTGTTAATATACTCTGCATATTATTTATGAAAGAGAACGAGCTACATTGATTGAAATGTAAAAGAAGATACTTGGAAAAATTTGAAAATATAGTTATTTTGTACATCAAACAGCAATGCAAACATTATTAAGTACACACAAGAACAAATTATTTGCTAATTAATCCTCTTAGTAGGAAAGAGTTACGAGTATTAAAAAAAAAATAAACGAACATGACTAAATTAAGTATACATTCTCCAATTAATTACGTGTTATCTATAAGGATAGAGACTTTGTAATTATTAGACTGCGGATCCTTATGCAAAATAAAATATTCGCGAACGTGCCTACAAAAATTAAACCTAAGTAGAAATTTATTTTATTCTGCAAATATTATAACATGAACTTTACTTTCAATCTTTTTTATATTCTTGCACATTGTCTGCATTTTGTAGGCTCTTGCACATTCAAATCTTCCAGAAATACATAAAGATCCACTGTCTAGTAATTACATTTAATTTCAACAGACTTGTTAAAGAAAGCATGGATTTTCTGTTTTTTAATTGTTAACACTAGTTGTCAAATATTGAGGTCAACTATTATAATGGAGGATCAATCTTATTGATAAACTATTTTGTTTCTTCACCCTCTACAAAGATATAGTTGTATGTACGAGAAATGTAAGTACAGTAGAGACTCTTGTATCCGCACCCCCATTATCCGAATATACAGACGTTCTATTATCTGTATGTTCTGTTATCCGCACCGTTTCGTAGCGATGTTTACATACAGTGTATGTATTTAGACGTAATAAATACTTTTCTGTGTTCTGTCGGTTAAATGTAATCATATCAATTCAGTCTGAAGCAGAGAACAGCATCATAAGAGAAATATAAAATAATTAAAGATCTTGAAAGTAGTGAAAATGCAACGAAATTAGCAAGAATAAATGGTATTGGGAAATCTACGTTCACAGATATTAAAAAACAGAAACTCAATATTGAAAATTATATACAGAATGTAGATTCCACGGATGCTAGTAGCAGTACGAAAAGCTTAACGACTCCAAAAAATAAAAGTGTAGATGATGCTGTCTTCCAATAGTTTCGTAAATAAAGAGACAAAGGCATACCGATATCTGGACCCATGCTCCGTGAAAAAAATCTAGAGTCCAGTGATAAATTAAAGGTAAACTCATTTAAAGCTAGTAATGGTTGATTAGTAAAATTTAAAGCACGTCATTGTATTCGACAGCGGCTAAAAAGATATGGGACCCTTAGATGTTGAAAGAAGCTTAATTTTGTTCATTTCTACTTGAATAAATGATGTTTAATGCAAAAAGAAAGTAATTGTTCTAAATATTATCCGAAAATTCCCTTATCCGGCCACTTTTGTCTCTCTATTAGTTCGGATATGGGAGTCTCTACTGCACGTTGATCTCGGTAATTGTAGCACTAAATAGGTATTTTAATATCACCAAATTATACAATGAACTATAAAACTACTGTGAACTGCTTTCAAATGTCGCTAATAACACGAGGAAATGGTTGTTGCGACATTAAACCACCAAGAAGTCGCTATGAATTCATCCCTGTAGGACGCGTACGTCCGAAAGATTTTGAGGAAATAGACTGACGATTGGAACACCCTTTATAGAACGCTCAAACGATCCGTGTAATCGAATCGTTTCCTTCGACGGATTCTCCTTTGGCAAGTGTATTCACCGTCGTTTCTCGGAATTGGGTTAACGTTTCATTTCGCAAAAGGCTTCATATTCCTCAAGAAAATTCGTACCTGCGATGTAAGCAGGATCATTCGGAACTAGTGTAATTATAGATTGATTGTCTCTAAGAGAAGGAAATTGAAGTCTGATTTAAATGAAAACTTTCGAACGAACAATTCATACGATAACGCTAGGAAACTCAATGTCTTACTTATTCCTCAGTCCAGCTCTAAGAGATCTGCAGCCTTTTGAGGATCTTCACAATTTTTAATTTCGTAGATCCATTTTCAAACCACGTGTGTTTCAATTCATTAAAAAAGAATGATTGTTAGATTATTACGACATTCAAATTTAAATAAAAGCACGTGTTATGTTCTGGGTCGGTAATCGATCACGCATGGTAATGAATAGTTACTGATGGAAATCTAACAATAAGTCTTACAGTGAGTAGTATTAGCAGCATATTGATATTAACAAACATTGTAATGGAACATAACGTAAGTACCGAGGAACAGAAATAGATAACTTCCTTCAACAACTTCCTAACGAACAAGTTTAGGGCATAAGTATATTAATACTTTTTTGTAGAGCACATGAAACAGCATCGATCTATGCCATCAAAAATATAGATTCCTGTTAAGAAAAAAGTGCAGTTGCATTTTATTGACGCACCAATGCACAAAAGTGCATAAAATTAGTTGCATGTTATCCACCATCCGACGCTATTTAACTATCACTTACAACATCTTTTTCTACTCTCAACCGTTTAGGAGGTACAACCTGTTCAAGTTGCGTGGATACTTCCCTGTATACTTCACCAAAGCACCCTTTTTGTACAAAATAAATTTCCCACATTCAAAGTGATTCTATACCTATAGTAATTGCACGTGACTTTGATGCAGACGGTTCGCTACGCTGTATTCGAAAATCTTCGGTTTTCACAGAATCTTTTGTACAGTTTTTCGCCGCATTTTCGGTATTTGAATGTCTGGCGAGCGAACGTCATCCGCGTTAGTTTCTTTTTATTTCGTTCATTTAGCGATGCACGCTTTGAATGATGAACGCTTTGAGTGATACTTTGAAAATTAAACGGGCGCAGCTGTAGGTACACGTGCATCGTAATACCTTGGAAGGGTTGTCCGTGTGTTACAAGCGTAAAGCCCTCGATTCAAAAGAACGCCAGAAGTGGATCTTTTGAAAGCAACTGTTGAAGAGAGAAGCTTTTTCACGAGTTGCTGTAACGAAGTACGCGGTTCTATGGTTCCTAGCGATAAGAACCTTTCTCGTTAGATAGAGACAGGTACGCGGAATAGAGGTGCAACGGTTTTCGCGATGCGTTTAAACAGAGCGCCGCTGGGCGAATTCATTTTATGCGCCCAGGTGAAGGCTAGGTGCATATCAAGAATTCTCCGAGAGTATCCAATGTAAAACCTGTTCGATTCTATTACTCGCCTCACTGCCTAGTACCCAGAGTTCAACAGTTCTTGTAGCTTTTGGATATGTTAGAACTTAACAGGATATTCTGTTTCAAAAAGGGAATTTATAAAATATTGTATTCTTAGGCTCTTTCGAATGTTCAAAAATATCCTGCAGAAGGATTTTTTGAAATTTAAAAAATTTAAAGAATTACAGAAGCTTTTGTTGAATAATACACGAAGCATACGCCGGGAGCAAATATTTCAAGTTATTCTCGACCTGGATCCCTACGATGTAAACGAATTAAAATGCATAGATATTGTTCAAAGGTAATGATAGAGCATTAGAGGTAAAGATAGTGGCGAGCTTAATGACAAACTTTAAACACGTTTCTCTTGAAACTACATTTTTTGCCGTTGCGTGCGTGGAAAATGTTTAAAGTATTATAAATTCTTATTTTCTACGGTACCATGAAGTAAAAAAAGCATGAAATATCGACTACACATTCAAAGTACCACCATTTCGTCAATATTCGATATTTTGCAAAAGACTCGACGTCATTTTTCACAGTATATTGATTTATTTAAGAATTCATAAGTTTGGTTTGTTTGGAATACGTAACCTGGAGAGAAACGTGCACGCAGCGCGAATCTATCACGAAAACTACGCATCGTTGAAGCCAATGTTTCAATATTTATGCTAAAACAATTGGTAACGAGAAAAATACAATTAAGTAGTTTCAGTATTGCATAGGATTATGGAAGAATCTTGTTTCAATATTTAACAAAAAAAAACTAGAAAATCAGCTATTTTTGGGTTGTTTGAACCAGAACACCTGTCACCAAGGTGACAGATCCAAGCAACCAGGAAGCTGTCAGCAAGAAACACGGTTATATCGATGAAAACACAATATTAAATAAAATAAATGCAGTTACAGTTTTTAAATTTTGTGACTTTTACAATCTATCCACACAGGGATAGGTAACCCATACTCGTGCCGGGCAGTGTACCTCCGTAGCTAATTAATTTTGTGTTTACAATTCCTCCAGAGGCAGCCTGTGTGGAACAGGCTGTTTCCTCAACAGTTTCTTCGCTTTGTAACTTTTTGTAAACTGAAGGAAATAATGTACTCTTTTGTTAATAAAAGGTAAAGTAACTTTCTGGTGAAATTAAATTTAGATTCTCTTAGGAAGAGAACGATGAACGGTAGTAAGCAATTTTTCGTGTACGCTGAGAAGAAATGTTTAATTAGTTTTAAATTTGCATAGTCTGATAGTTTAAATCATAACGATTGCAAATAGTTTACATTTACGTAGTTGCAGCTGTCTTTACGACTAATTAGTTTCGTGTTTATGATTTATAAAGAGGCAAATTGCGTAGAACAGTGAAAATCCCTCAACGGTTTCTTCGCTTTGTAGCTTGTTGTACGATGGAGGTAGTACACCTTTAGTAACAGAGGGTAAGGTAATCCCTTTGTCAAATGTTATTTGATTAATTTGTTAATGTAAAGTAATGTAAAGGAAAAGGGGTCTGTCATGAAGCAGTTTATTGAAATTATTCATGGAGGGTCTGAAACTTAAATTTAGGACTGTTACGTAAATAAGTTTATTTACTGGATTTTAGAATAACAGCAGAATGAATTGAATATATATAAACATCAGTAGGAATTAAACTTTTTTTTATTAAAACAGAGTTTATTTATACAGTAAATTATACTATACGTAATATACGAGAAACGTGGCTATGGGAACAATGTAAGTACGTACAGGTACGTTCTATTCCGGCAGCTGTACAGACAGTGAACAAGGCGAGCACTCGCTAAAGTTCAGTTAGATACGGAAAGAAAACAAACAAGGAAAATGCATTTACTCTAGGTGTCCAAACATACATGCACACATACGTCTATATTAAATCATACAGTCGACAACATTGAATCGTTGATCACTTTTTAACATTTTTAAAGTTTAGCCAAGCGATAATCATTTATAGCAATAGCTTCTGAATGCTCAAAAATCTGATACAAACTTTGCAATCAATTTTATACATGATCTATCGACTATACATACATATATGATGAGTTGCACACTGCAAACAGACGAGTCCAGAGATAAACGAAACTCTATTCGAATAATAGATTACGAATACATAACAATAACAGTATAGTGATTTACAGATAGAGACATGTGTTCGTTCAACATGAATTATAATTTAATTCTTTAATTTAAATTTTTAATCGGTATTGAAGAAATAACTGATGAGAAACTGTTCATCTTTTTTTCAGTATCCGAATTTTGTATTCAGACCAAAATTTATATTGAACTATAATGATTCACAGCTACAGAAACAAATATGTGTTCGTTCAGTATGGATTATAATTTAATTGTATAACCTAAATTTTAATTTCAATTGAACAAATAACTGGTGAGAAGTTGTTTATTTTTTATTTGTTATTCGACATTCGTATCCACAGTATTCCACATAAGAATTTGATTCACCTCTGATATCTTATAATATCTTTAGCTCAATTAAAAGTACAAAAATGTGGTAAAAGAAAAGATTAAGGTCATGTTATCAAGGTTTATACAATTTATTTAAAGCTGGTATGTAAATGAATATTATTCAAGGGTTTGAAGGGGGCGATTTTCTAAGGAGTAATTCGACCAAAGGGAACATGTAATTAATTGTTTTATCGTCGAAATTATTGATTGTCGGAGATTATTTCGCTACGTTGGCGTTGAAAGGGACAATTGAGCGGAAATTTAAGGATAATTGGGTGGCAGGACTGCTTTGGACACTCGAAGGAATATGAAAAATAAAGTGAATATAGAAACAATAATTTTAATACGCAGAATATTCAGAAGATTATTTTCTTGAGAATGACAGTGTTACTGTTAAGAAAATTTAAGTCGTAATTAATTTCCTAACCTTTGATCAGTTTCTCGAGTAACGAAGTGCATAGTTTATTAACAGTACACAAGAGAAACACAAGAGTGTAGCAATATTAACGTCTATTAATATTATCACAATTATAGTGCCATAAATATACCTTAATTTGGATTTGTATTAGTATGATAATTCAAATGATACGTACCCTTACGAGCAACACATATCTCATAACTTCAAATAAACCTTACTTCTAGATAAGTCATGGAATAGAGATAAAATATCGAGAAAAACATCGACTATTTAATGCTCTATCAATAAAATAAGAAGCAATTTCGAGATCGATGAATTGGCCGATTATGGCCACATAAAAAGGTTAACGAATATTTAAAAAGTTATCGGCACCGCGTTGAGTCCCTCTCGAAATTAAACAACTCTTGCTCGACACTTTTCTTTCTATCACTAAAACTAAGCGAATTATTCAGGTGGCTTGTTTCAAATGCATTTTTGTATTTTTATATTGCATGTACTTCTCTGTATGTATTTTTAAAAGAACAGAAACAAAACAATAATTACCAGTCAACGGTCCAAGATCGGAAGTGTTCAAGTAAAAGTTAGTTGTTACCAATACAGTAAATCTCTCTTGAATACGAAATCAGTGTGATACGGAGACGCTAAATTTGGCAAAGCTCACAGGCTGGCTCCACGCCAGTACAGTTCCGCTAACAACAAATGAGACGAAATACACGAGTGACATATTGCCCATCAGTTTTACTCGCACGATTAAGTTAACAATTTACGATTCGTCTTTCGAATGTTGTTTGAAGTTTAAAGCTAGCTGATGTATCGCGTTTTGGTCGGGTGTTCGATTACCAGAGTGAGAGACTACTCGGTTACTTTATCATCGTTCCCCTTCAACGTCCCTTAATTGCCCGTCAAATAAACGTGATTTAAGGATAATGGAGCTGTAATATTTTCTCAAGCCCTACCTTCTTACGTACATTAAATGTACATTTGTCATCTAACGTCTCGTTACCCTCAGATATTAGTAGGTCACCTTTCTACTCGGCATTTAAGATTTTGTTCGATTTCAAATATATTTCAGGCCTTCTAGAATTATGGAGAGAGGATTTAAATCGTTATGTTGCATTGTTAATTTGAAACTATTTCCTTAAAATGTGAAATACAGTAGATCTGGAAGGATTACTTAGTTTGAACCGTATTTAATAACAAACTGATATGATACATTTATATTTGTGTGTAACTGTATATAATCATATATTTAAATCAGTTCTTGTACTGGAAGTATTGTGTGCTAAAGCGACAGTCTGGTAATTTCAGATTATTAAATTAAGTTTTATTTGCATTAAAAAAAGAAAAGATTTTCATATTTTTAAAAGTGCGTGGTTGTTCCACTCGGAATTTGCGTGTTATAAAAATGTTATTCGGTTAAAGAGAAACTAATATTAGAAACATGGATTTAAAGTCTTTAATACCTCCACTTTTTAACTGATTCGAATAAAAGAAAAAATAAAGTAAAAAGCTTGACTAATAAGGAAAGCTTTTTAGGTGTCCGCCTTCGATTGTTTTGATTTTTGGATATGTTTTAAAGGAAGGAGAAATAAGATATACGTATTTTTTTTGTATTGGTCCGCTGTCATATTTAGGGGGTGAAACGACCCCTTAAAGTTTCAGCTGCAATAGGCTATCTCCGAAACTATCATAAATAGAAGAACAATTTTTGAATGTTTCTTGTTTAATAATTTGTCATCAAACATTGTGACAAAAGCATCGTTAACAGTTCAGTGATTTTTAACAGAAATTAAAAGAACATAGGTCAAATCAGCTTGGTAATTCTAGAATGAAACACATATTCTTTGTAAAATTGATTACTTTATTTGATCAAATGTCCTTTTAACTTAAATGGAAAAATCTTGTACATTAATGATTCTGGCCCCACCAAAAAATTGTTCGTTGAACAGTTGTCACCTGATCGACAATATCACATAACATATCAAACTTCTTAAAAAAAAGATTTTCTTATACAAATATTAAAATAGAACATTATTAACAATAACATTATTATTAATAACCGAGTGAATTTTGAAAATACTAGTTTGGAGTACACGGGGTTAAATTAGTCAGTTTGTTAGCTCCATTATTGATTATTAATTAATTTCGAGATTGATTCAGCACAGAAGCTTTTTCTGCCATTGAACGCTGTAGTGGCGAAAAGGTTAAACGTCTTTCGTAAACTCCGCATACGTTAATTGGAAGCAGAATTTCACTCAGGAAACCATAAAATTGGTTTTATAAATGTTTGCAAAAAGCGAGCCTGCGCCAGAGACGCAGTGCAGTATTGATTTATAATAGGTTTCGCCAACGCAGCAACGCCAGGAGATGAACCGTAATTTAAAATCAATATCCTCCTTTTTATACCTTTTGTACACGAAATCAAACGTGTCCATCCCCGGCCGTGCCGTTTGACAATTTCACGTCTAGGCTGGGATACATCAAACAAAAAAACCGTTGTTGCAACCAATTCAGAGGGGAACGTCCTCGTTCTCCGGTTGCACAACCGAAAGCAACTTCCTCTGCAAACGGACTACGCGACAATTAATCGTCAACGAATTCGTGCCGATGGAATATTAATGGTAATCTTATTGCGAACAGCGGACGTGTATACATGATGCACATTGTTTTTCACGAGGATGGAATGATATGAACGAATTTACGCGAACCGACGTGAAGGAGAGCAATTTGTTTATGTTTAGAGTAGAGGGTTTAGCGTTCACCTACTAGAAGGCTAAATGAACCTGGATATAGCCTCAATAACGGGAAAGATACTGTATGTTACAAATCGATTTTTATTCGTGTCTCAAAAAGTACAAATTTCGAGAGTGTCGTGTCAAATTTTGAGAATATCATGTATAAGATTGACAGAGTTACATCCTCGAGTGTCGAACAGTGTTAAGTGCTTAATTAAAGGCCTTTGAAATCTTAGGGGTTCGCAACACTATTAAATTAAAAAGAAATCATTTTTGTTTTCTATTTCTAGAAAGATATCCATTTTAAGAATGTTGTATCAAGTTTCGGAACAGAAATCTCTCGAATTGCTAGTTATAGCCTTTACAGTGTTAAACGATTGACCGAAGAAAATCCTTTTCTACGGGGCTGAGTCTTTCTATGTATATACAACCAGTAAATAGATACGGAGTACAGTTTTCCTTAACAAACATTGAAAAATGATAATTTGACTAAAGGATAATGCTATTAATAATATTGATTTATTCTACTAAAGAAGTAATAATGAATGTAGAATTATGAAAAGGAGAAATAGAAAATTGTTATATAGAAGTACTAACGATGGAGGCAATGCAAAACAAAAGTGGCTGACAAGTACTATTTATTTTAATATAAAAAGCTATATAATACTATAGAAGAAGTACGAAATTGAATAATTAATGAAATAAAAGAAATAATGGCACACATAACAGGATATAAAAAGAAAATAATATTGAATAAGCTTATAATACAATATAATGGGATGTCAGTAATTAAAGAGCAGAAGTATGATGGGTAGATTGAAAATAATATCTTTGTACAGTGGTTTGATGAGAAAAGACAAGCTGGATATAATGGGAAAGCGATTCTGGCAAATTGGGCTCCAAGTGGTCGACCTTCGCGATTGCATTTGCATTCATCGACGAGACTTCAATGAACGATGAAATGCGTACTAATGGATGACTGATCACAGAATTTGCCGTCGCGGCTTAGAATAGTGATTGAATAGTCTGTGGTTCCTAGTTATACAGATCTGTGTAGGTTTAAACGATCGACATTACAGAAATATCCTGAAATTCCTGGCAATTTTATTTAGAAACATAAAATATAGACGGAGTTCCAGGCTTTATTTAAAGCGCTTTTCTCACAATGCCATTTTTTAGAATGCCTTGTTTTATATGGAATATAATTCTGTAACTAATGGATACAATTTTTTCCGACATTTTTGAAAAAATTTTGTAATTTTTGTTGTAAAATTTTCCAGTTCAACGTTGCCCTTTCTCAAACATAATTGGACTGTGGATTTTGCATATAATGTTTATAAAATATACTGTATTAATTGATATAATAATTTTCATTTTCATTTTTCACGAGTACATGTATCTTTTCCTTATGTTTACCATATATTTGTCATATTCTTTTGTACCATAAATGCTTAAAATTTGAAGTTTAATTATATCTTCAAAATTTTGGTTTTATACATCGACTTCCACGAAGATTAATATCCTTCTTCAATTCGAAGAAAATATTTTGATCGCGTAATTCAGATAAGAAGACAATAAAAACTGTTCTCAAAAGTTCGTCTCGCCAAAATGGCTGCAACATTTTTAATTTCATTCATTTTCAAACTAGACTTATAATATTAATAGACAAGACAGAGGTACAAAATTCAAGACGTACATAACAGACGTACATGTATGTAATTATTTTTAAATTTAAAACAATGTCCAATTTCGGTACAAGATTATCTAGATAAACATTGTACTGTCTTTATAATAAATTAAATTTCATCGTTCACACATCGACTTTCACAAAGACTAACTTTGCCCTTACAATATTAATAGATGAAAGTACAAAGCTCAAGACATTTATAACTAGATCTTAATAAAAAAAAAACAATGTTCACTAAGAAGAAATTTACAAAGTTCGTTTTACTTTCTGTCTCATGTGTACATAGTCTCTTGAGTATCGCGATTACGTCTAAATGTAAAATTCGACATCTATGGGGGCATGAAATCCACGAGACGTCTTTATTTTATCACTCGTGGAAGTAGAAGTCTTTATCGCCGTTTCGCCTCGTTTCGATGCATTTCAAACGCGAAGGAATAGACGCCCACGCGTCTCTGGAAACACGCTGACACCCTCGTCTATGTACGTAAGTACTTTCCCCTTTGACAGACGTGCTTCCGCGAATCGCTTCTTCGTCGTTCTAAATGCGAATGCAGTCTATGGATGAGCAAACGCGAGCCTGATATCAGAACTCGAGGCTTTGACGTAACCTATCTTGTTCTTCGAGCCTATGTCATCTGTCAGAGGCAACTATTATGGCTCCGAGAGCATGCTACACGTTCTACCCTGTAACGTCCCCTCGATACGAATGCTTCTTTCGTGATATAGTAGTGATCAAAATAAAATATTAACGATTTTATATTAATTTATAAAATATCCATTATAGTGCTACAACATAACTCACGCGTTTATTTTTATTTTCACTTTATTACAAATTATAAATGAAAAAATTATAGCAAAATGATTCATCATGGATGAGGGATATAAAGTTACAGGCTGGAACACACCATGTAATTTATACAGAACCATTGGAAAATATTGAAATATTAAGAGTGGAAGTGAGAATTTTGTTTAGGTATCATAAATTCATTTTAATAGCACTAACAAGTATTAGGTTGTCCCGAAAGTTTCTTTCACGAGTTGCACTCAATTATTTGATGTGGTCGTGTTTATATAAATAGACAATCTAATTTCATAGATATTCATGTTGTAGCAGTAATGGAGCAAAATGAATCGTGCACAATTCAGTAATGTAACATAGAACATAAACTATTGTGCATGTATTACTTATTAATAAAGCGAAAGAAACTTTTGGGACAACCTAATACTAACAAGTACTTAGAACTACAAGTAATTCTGTATATGAAGCATTCAAAACTTTAGACACCTAAATTTAGGAAATTCAACAGGGAAATATATTTAAAACATAAGAATGCAAGTGACCATCCTGTAACCTTCAATTTTGAAGGCTATGAAAACAGTACCAGACAGAAAAAGCATTGCACTTATATAATCGTACGTGGAAAATAAATCTCGATAAAAACGTCTGTGTGAATATCAAACTATGTAATCAGAAATTCTGTTTCTTCGTTTCATCTCAAAAAATGTATGACTAATATACTATGAATTTTAAAATTCATGACGTCTATTAACATGAGAAATGTATCTGAAACATGTACAGAATTTATTTGAATAATAATTATAACAGGTCGTAGAATCCAGATAAATCATGGAGACTTTGACTGCTTGCTAAAGAAAATTTATTTTGCTATTTGTCAAATTGCAATTTCTTGCCAATTAAGTGCTGATTAACATTTCTTCGATATACTTTTTGTCTGATTATTGGAACAGCCTGACAAAATCGTGGGATCTGATTTATGGCACATCTTGTTTTTTTGGAAAACCGTTTACGTACGCTAGCATAGAACAAAAGGTCATCCACAAGGCACTATAATATAATTACAGTGTTCATAATAATAAAACAATTAATATTGAAAATAAAATTGTAGAACTCCTGACGCTATATCCTATTTCGAGTCATATTGATCCAACAACCCTTCGCGTAACAAGCTCTTCTGTATAATATAAAGAACGTAATTTTGGACAAATCATGCAACCAGAAAAACTAAAACTATAAAATCACGTAATATGAAAGACAAGCGCTAAAAAGTACAACAAGTTTGAAAGTTTAAATTTCATTTTGGGTTACGTAGGATAGAAGAGAACAATAGCAGAGTTAAATAGCAAAGTTTATAAATCAGTTTTTGTGGAGGTGCACGGTCTACACTAGTCACTGTATCATTGTTTTATCCACTTAAACGCTTTGTTTCGGGAGCATTGCGTTGACAATTCCATAACGGAGCGGTTAAGCGTCGGGGATTAGGAAATATTCAACTCTACTACAAACCACTCTAATGAAATGGGATTCTGTATTCGGAACATTCGTGCTACGAGAGGTGTGCACGTGTTAGGAGTTAAATACGCCCTTTTGCGGTGTGACGTGTACCATTATACTCCACTGTTCAGTATCGTACAATTACTTTAATTGCTTTCTACGTGGACCTACGCGATTTATTCCACATTTAGATGAATCGTCGCAGGAAATTTCCCACTCTCTTGATTGCATTTCAATTTCAAATTATTAATTCAAGAATAATTGATTGCAAGTGAATGTCTTGAATATTTTTTAAGTGGAGCCTATCACGTCTGATAAACATCAGTAATGAACTCTAAGATGCAAATAAACCGTTTCCAATAAATACATGGCTGCAGAGAATAATTGATTGTCAGTGAATGTCTTGGAGCCTATCACGTCTGATAAACATCAGTAATGAACTCCAAGATGCAAATAAAACGTTTCTAATTAAGGTATGTCTGCATACTGAACCCTTACTAGATATTCATAGACAAAAATAGTTTGAATTCGGGAAAGATAGATTGTACATTCGTATTGCACATTTTCGTGAAAGAGTCTATCGGATAAAATCATTAATTCGTAAAAAGAAAGACAAAATTTGGAATAAACATACAATATATATGCAGTCTAAATAAAATATTTATGAGGTATTCGTAGATGAATCATTTCTGATTTGAGATAAATGGATTGTAAGTACATAGACTGCAAATTTTTAGAGGAAAGTATATCTGATCGAAAAAATTTCAACAATGAATTCGTAAAAATAAATAAAACATAGCTAAAAAGTCAAGGGATATTTATAGATGAGACAATTTTTTATTGTATTCATTGTCTAAGAATGAGTGAATTTAAAATTGCTTAGATAAGGGACAGTTCTTTTTAACATTATCAATATTTTACAGTACAATATATAAATGTTTAAGTATATAAATCCTTTACTAAAAGTATATTTCTAATATTTTTTCAATAATTGTTTGACGTTTTTAAAAACAATGTTTAAAGCAATATGCATTATACAAATATCAAACTACACACTTTTACTCGACAAGCACGCTAAGCAATGATATATTCCTAGGTGCTAATAATAGCTGTTTATAAGTGATTACATGCTAAACATTCGATACACCCTATAAATAATTTCAGTACAACAATTATATTTGAAATTAATACAGAATCGATTTTTTATACAAGTATATAACTAAAGTTTAGTGTGGATTTTACACTCCCGAGACATAATTTTAGAGAAAATTTTATTGGGATATATAGGGTATACAGGCTTTATTGGGATTTATCTGAAGACATTGAAATATCTCGAGAATTATGCATCGGATCAAAAAAAAATCGGTAATGAAAGTTATTCGTCTCGAAAGGGACATGCAATGATACCAAACTCAACCCCCACCGTCATCCCTTTGGAGGTGGGAGAGTGAATTATTTCAAAATCTGTAATGGGAAATCCCATTCTCAACTCCTTTCGATCGCAGGGATATCTGTAAAAGAAATTACACCAATAATATCAAATCAATGGAGAACCAACATTTGCTACGAAAGAAAGGTTTAACTCTAGGTTTGACTCTAAGTCGAATTTGGTATAATTGTATGTCCCTTGTTACGAGCCGGAGGGGGCGGCTGCGTAGCCGGGGTTTTTCTATTGGAATATGGTTTTTGTTAGTGGCTTGACCAGTGTTGTTAGGTACCACTGGGTGCCTTGAAGAAGTAGACGCGGAGACGAACCTACGTATGGCTAACGTAGGGAGCTCCAGGAGGTTGGTTATCGAGGACGAACCCACGTATGGCTAACGTGGGGAGCCGCAGGAAATGTTAGTATCAGGCCTCGTAACAGTTTTTGATGTATCTCGAGCGCCAAAGGTACACCTTGGTGGATACTGGATTGGGTATTATAATTGATCAACAGTAATTAAAAATGATTATACGTATATTCTGATATGCACCGGGACTTACAATTGTTATAAGAGCAATTGTCGCGGTGTATTAATGGTAAGCTAAGTTGTTACAAATATGAACTGAGTTGAAAGTATAGTTTCGATTCCGCGAAGCAAGAATCTAATCCTTCTCGGTTTTCATGAGCGCGAGCAAACGGGGTATGACTACAACGATAAAATAATGCCTAACAGTAGACTACGTACTGTATGGTTAAGATTTGCTCGAAGGGGACTTGAACCCGATCTCACGTTCCCGATCTCTCTCAAGTTCCTCGTGTAGACAATTCGTAAGAGCACGCACAGACGTGTACGGAACCCTTTCTAGATTTTGACTAGACCCGATATGCCTTCGTCGTCACTCATTTTATACCAAAAAATCATAGGCCAAGAGGTGGCGGGGAAGTACATTGCATGATTCCGAGGAACTACGCCCTTACTTCGCGTTGGTCTCGAAACTTCTATGCCTACATGAATTTTAGAACGGGAACGTAATACCCTCTTCGAAACGAACAACTTTCATTCCTCACTATTTTTGATCCGATACATAATTCTCGAGATATTTCAATGTCTTCAGATAAGTCATCTACCCTGTATGTATACTGGTACGGATTTAGACCGCTCAGACTTCCTATTGCTTCAACCTGATAATGAATTAGTTAACGGATTCGCGTTGAAAATAATTAAAGCTTAAATTGTATGCGACAATAGAAGTGACAACGTGTTCGGAATAGTAAGTGCGTCAGCAGGATTGATCCTGGCATCGGCAGTGTTTATAAATAAACACGAATGGAAGTGGTGATCTGCAGAGAGATCCGTTTATTGAATCCTCGAGGTCTGTATAAATGAACTTGGGGTTTTAACAGTAAATCAATAGACTATTTCCTCTTGAGATTAAATAAAAATTCAATTTATTAGAATAGTTAACGATGACGTCTCAGCTAAAAATTTTTAATTTTCTTCAGATCGACTTTATATCATAAATCATGAAGTAGAAATTAAGGACGAAATTAAGTTAGCGGCTGCTATAAATATTATTTTAATTGGTAGTCGATAAATTATAATTGACTTGAAGGGTTTTAAAATATTTGTGGTTCAAGCGTCTTTATTTTATATTTATAGGAGATTTGAATGTGCAAGAGCCTACAAAATGCAGACAATGTGCAAGAATATAAAAAAGATTGAAAGTAAAGTTCATGTTATAATATTTGCAGAATAAAAGAAATTTCTACTTAGGTTCAATTTTGGTAGGCACGTTTGCGAAGATTTTATTTTGCATAAGGATCCGCAGTCTAGTAATTACAAAGTCACCATTCTTATAGATAACACGCAATTAATTCGAGAATGTACACTTAATTTAGTCATGTTCGTTCATTTTTTTTTTTTTTTTTTAAATATTCGTAACTCTTTCCTACTAAGAGGATTAATTAGCAAATAATTTGTTCTTGTGTGTACTTAATAATGTTTGTGTTCATTGTCAGCAGTTGGCGAATGCAATACATAAAAATAAAAGTCTGTCTCTAAGTTGCACTCCAATAGTTGAAAATTTCATCTTCGAAGCAAATACGATGCCAATAACCTAGCAGAAACGAATGAAACTGTTGGACGACGTGTTCCAATGCATTTTACTTGAATGGTAAATTCAATGATGTGGAAGTTTCCGCAATGGCCAGTCGAAAAATATTGGTGACGATCATAAAGTGGCGCACATGCACAGCTGATCGGTACCGGAAGAAAATGCTTTCTGCATTGAAATGTTGCTTATAGTTTGCCAACGGACGAACTGGGCGTGCTTTCAATTTTTAATAAAACGTAAGAAACGTTTCGCATAAAAGTTCGGGCGACGTCTTCGGGTTTACATAATTCAGAGTGAGTCACGCAATTGGCACGAGTTATATTTTCTCTGTACACGATTTTATTCACTCTAGATCGCTTTAATATTGAGATAAAAGTTTGTTAATTACATATATTGTAGAAATTATACACAGGAAACTATACTATATATTCAAAAGTAAGGAAGATGATTAGACAATCCTAAACAATCAGTTCTTAGTTTTCAGTTATCTTCAGAAACGTTTCAAATATGACAATTAAATTTACAAAATTAATGTATATTATATATTATTCTGTTACATTTATAAAACATAGCTGTAATAGAATACAGAAAATGTGATGTTAAGAATTCAGATTATTCTTAGATAAAATATTAGATTGTCCTATAATAGCAGTTTTTAGTTTTTAATTATCCTCAGATAAACTCCAAATGTGATAACTAAATTTACGAAATTTAATTATAATATATATTCTTATAATATGTTTACAAAATTTAACTGTAACAGAATACAGGAAATAGAATATTAAGAATTTAGAAGAAATTCATTTATAAAGTATAATTAGTAGTATTTGGTTAATTATGGAATATCTACTAAGAAGATATTGGAAAATTAAACAGTGTGTATAAAGTAATATAATCTCCGCATAAATATTAAATTTCTTTTGCTTACGATTAAATAATAGTTGTTATCCTTAAATGAATATACCTAATACATTATTCAAGAAAACATTACTATATAATTCAATTTTGTTTTAATTGCCATATTTGTAGATTTTCTGAAGATGAATCAGAATTGAGAATCTAAACGTCATAATATACATACAGGTACGTAGGTGCTTGTGAAGGACTGCTCCTCTCTTATAATTCTACAGAATGTTTAAAAAAAAAAGTGGTTGAAAACTTTAAGAGCGTATAGTGCTCACAAAGGGAAGTGAAAAATGCTCAACCACCTAACGTTCATGCCAGAGTTAACTGCAACGACATTGTCGTCGGGTAATTAAGCAGTAATTAATAAGCATAATTAAGCAAAATCTTGTCGAGGGATTAAATTCGCAAAAAAGCAAAATAAGAGGAGGCACATAAATTTTAAAGCAGAGATTATTAAACATATTTTCATAACTGCATCTGGAAATTTAAAACATGAAATAGGAAAATGTATCATCAGACTAAGTATTACAAATAGAATTATTATAATACATTGGTCTGAAAATTCTCCCGAATTGAATATGAAAGAAAATATGATGATCATTATTTATTTATTATTAAATTTCCGTCGTTATGTTGTTTATTTTTATTTTTAAAATATTTTCTTTGAATTTGTACATAATATTCATATCACTATATCTTTTTACGCACGTTTCAGAAATTTTTCACTACAAGTAACTAAATAATTATCCACTCTTTTTACGAATATATTCGATAAGGTTGCTCACGTATACACAAAGTTAATAATTTGTTTAACAAACTGTTCATGAATTCGTAAAATCAATCGTTTATTCATTAAATCAAAATTTATTTAATGTTCATCATGTTATAGACGCACTGCGATTTTTAAAAATCGTATAAATTCAGATTCATATTCTGCCTCGTTCATATTTCGAATGAATTTTAAACCTAATTTAAATATTTCGAATTGTAGCGTAAATTCATCGAAGTGTGATATTGTACGATTAATGCATGGCGTCGAAAATGCGACGTGTTAATCAAAGATAGCTGCATCGACAAAGAATGCAAAATTTATCTCTTCACTGCACACCCCGAATAAATCACGAGCGAAAAGTGTCAAGCGTGTATAATGAAGAACGAGAATGATAATTGTACACGTTACATATTCATTGTGCACCTGACAGAAGTTACGGGCTCCGCCAGAAACTGTAGAGAGAAATAGTCCGCATACCTTCTACTAGCCGTCGTATCTGATAAAAAAAATGCTACTGCCAAAAAAAGTCGGATTTGTTGAGACAGCACGAACTAAAAGGTAATTTAAATTCTTCGTACTCTTCTCTTATCATTTTTTTTTAAATTCACGAGGTTGGCTTTCATCTTGATTCGTGGAGGCTTTTTAAACATTAATGCAACATGAAAAGTAAAAATATTTCCTCGTCGTTCTTGATATCAAAAATTCATGCGTTTTAATTTTTATTTTTATACGAAACCTGATGTGAAAGCTGTTTCTGAATATTTGAAATTTATTTCAAAGTTTAAGTTGAGTTACATATAATTGTTGATATTAAAAAATTTAGCCTTTTGATTTTGCCTTCTTACAAAATTACTGTGAACACAGTTTTCTAATTTGCTTTTAAGTGTCGATTGTGTAAAAAGTATAGAAAATAAATATTAGTACAACGGTAAATGTGAACAATATTCTCTCGTCATTCTTCATGTTTTACATTTTTACCTTTTTATTTCTATTCTTTATAAAATTGATGTAGAAACTGTTTGCAGTTATTTACACTTCGTTGAAAGTGTAAATAACAACCTTTAATTAACAGTAAACGCAAAATTATTCTCTTATCATCAGTAATATCAGGAGTTTTTGCATTTTTATTGCTGTACTCTGCAAAATCTATCTAAAAATAATTTCCAATAATTCAAATTTCTTGAAAACATATGTGTAAATTATGAAAAATACTCTTTTGTCATTTCTGATATTAGATATTAGAGATATCTTCATTTACAAAATTGATGTATAGGTAATAGAGGTAATTATTTGAAAATGTAAATAGTGTAAAATGTGTGAGTTATAAATATGAACGCAACATTAAATATCAAAAATATTCTGTCGTAAATATTCCACAAATCAAAGTTACTTCCATTTCAATTCCCTTTCCCAAAATCGGTGCAAATATGAATAATCGTCTCTAATTAAAATTATATTGAATGTGTAAATGACAAGAAAAACCGGAATAGGATGCATGAAATCGTAAATGAATTAGGGTGATGCATAAAGATACGGAGTATTGAAAATTATCACCAGTCCATTCATAAATATTCATTGAAATTTATACAGTAATATCGATCAGGATGACCACATTGTTACGCAGTCGTTCAATTTGAATATTAATGCCGTTAACAGAGTACTATACGAGTATACTGGGAAACTGAATACAGCGATGAAAAGTTGCCAAAATCCTTGGAAACTTCCAAACGCTTTTTATCCGGGAAAACTCTCCGAATATATTCAGCTATGAAATACTTCAAGTTCCTCGGGCAGTTTGTAAGCATGTTATAAAGAATCGCTTTGTAGCCGTTCATTGTTTCTGGAAGAATCATGTCAATCAGAAAATAGAGCAGCTTTATTTTTAAAGTAAAATCTGCTTTAGGCGAGAATACTAGAACTCTTTTTTCTTTATTCTTCCAAACTGGTGGTCATCGTCGTCCCTCCCTATTTATACAATCACATGCTGACGAATGAGTTATGGTTCATTAAACATAAATTTCGGCGAGGTTTGAACATTCTAAAGGAAGCATTAATTCTATTCCAGGCAAAGTATTTTTAACAATATTTACAATTTTATTAGGAAAGTTCTTATTTTCCTGAGATACACCAATTTATTCAACAAGTCTTAACGATAACTTGAGTTAAGCGCCAGTAAAAGGTCTGACTCTAAACTTATGTGTAAATGAAAAATATTTAGAATTAATATAAAACTTCTTTTCTTTATTCATCCATTCTGAGTATTTATACTTAATTCCAAAAGAGGAATTATAAATTCCTTAATTGTAAGATTTGCTTGATTGTTTGAAATAATCAATGAAACCGTTCTAATCATACTTAGAAGTGTGCCAATAAAATTTAATATGTAATTCATAAATATCCTATTCAGGAATAAATACTGTCTACTTGATGTATGTAAATACACAGGGCATCCTACTTATACCTGTACAACACGTTAGAATCTTTTAAGTCATTAAATATAATACTATTAACTTAGCTATAAATATGACCAAGCAGATCTGCATATTAATCAATGGATTAATAATTTTCCTCTTTAACAAATTGTATTAAATTCAAAAAATTAACTGTGGTTAACACTAATGTTACATTCCTGTACTAGTAGCTACTTTTTGGATAGCACTGAACCTTGCTAATATTTTATTTTTTAGTTACAACATATTGAACAAGATACTAAGATACATAAATAACTACCTCCTTTTCAAGTCTATATTATTACATTTAAAAATAAGTTTGATTAATATCTCAGTCTTTCCTCGACGAATAAATGTATCTTGGCTTTTGTTATTTTTTAAATAAACAATACAGAGACCTTATTGTCATTTACTTCAATTCTTCGTAAATCGATACACAGCTAATTAATTCATAAACTTTTCAATTTTTCATTGTGAACACCTCTGGTACGATGAAAGTATTCTGAATTCATTTGAAAGAAAAATATGTTCGTAGACACATCTCATGCATCCTAAGGAGCTTGTTCCTTGTGAAAAACACACGGCTTAACGGTAAATCTGAAAAATCTGTTTTCTCGAATACGCATGTGACGCAGTGTGTATTTTCTCCGCAGGGAGCACAAAATCACCGAGAGAAAAATCTCAGACACTATCAGTCGTAACTATTTGCTCGGTTCTCGAACGGAGCTTTTCATCCATTATTTATGAGACCCGATCTCGTAAGTTCCATGGTCGGAAGAAGACGTTAAATGTTGCGCGAATATTTTCGCCAACGACTTTTCGGTAAACAGTTCGCAAAAATGTATTCCCGGGTTCTACTTGCTTATTACTGCTTCGTGGTTCGCTTCTTTTTCTTGTATCAATAATACTTATGCAGGTATGATATATAAAGTGTTTTTCAAAAGAAGTTTGAAGATTTTGATCTTTAAAACTAAAATTAATAAGCAAGTCAATTTGCTTCAAGCATTTCAAACTTCTTTTCGATATTACTCAACTATGATTACAAAGTTTTTAGTAGAACCTCTAATGATTATTATTAAAATTTAATTAAGGCTAATTATTAGGGTTATTCATGCAAGTATGGTATATACTTACAATGTTTTGCAAAAGAATATTTAAGATTTTGATTTTTAAAACTAGGACTAACGGGACAACCAATTTGACTCAAGCACGTCGACTCAAGCACGTAAAATTCAACAACGCTATTTTCGAGCGCTTCACGCAAGTACCTACCAATCGAAACTTGAAATTATTATATCCCATTATGGAAACATCTGACAAAAAAATGTTCCAAACAAAATTGACTTGTTTTTTCCTGTACAATCTAAATATGTAACGTTTTATAGGGAGTTCTATTAAAAATTATAAAGGTACCCCTTAAAGGAGGAAGGATAGCCACTTCACGTTTATGTAGTTAGAAAGGCCCTTTAGATCCATGCAATTTAAGACCAAGAACTTCTTAAGAGCTGGTTAGAGTTATGTGGTCCACCCAGTATATACATTTTTATTGATGTCTCTTTGGAGTGCAGCATTCCGGAATAATAATTCTAAAATATTCGATTACTTATTCATTTGATGCTGGCCAGTGGACTCTGAATAAGTTCCGTAATGCATTAATTCATAGAGCGTTTTGCAAGCAACGCGAGAAATCGACAATTTTTGGAAAACGTTATAAAGTAAACATTTCATATGAACGTAGGAACTCAATAATTTATTAATATATCTAATATCTACCGTAACTTCAAAAAATTTCTGTTGAAATAAAAATAAGAAATAATTATTTGAAATCAAATTTTTTAAATATTATATTGAAATAATATAGAAAATCATCTCCTGAAAACTGCTGATCAGGAATTAACAATGCCCCTATTCCTGCCAGCCGACGAACTGATTAAATTAAATCAGTTATCTTTGAAATGCACAGGAGGATGAGTTTTAATTACTTAAATGAATATTCATGATGCCTCAGGCATGCCGATATTTAAATGAGTTATTTGTTTAGACGGGGTCAAGTTTAAATTTTCGCCTCAAAATATTCGATGGTTTGCATTTAATCAATTAAAGACATTAAAAAATATTCATAAGTACATACGTTTGTTTTATACTTTATTATTTTAGACGTGTGCAAATTGATAATAGAATTATGTTTATAAACATTACTTCAATAAAGTAATGCTTTTAATGACCACACATAGGACTAGCACCTTTTTTAAAATAAACATTTTATGTTCTGAATAATAATAAATAAGACAATATGCGAAAATATCTATAAGAATTTCGTAAGTGTAAAAGCATTTCGATTAAAATTTCTTCGCATAAATAAATGCGATATGTAATATTTACTATAAATTATATTTCTGATAGTACATACATAAACATAAATAAACTCCAGATACCATATATCATAGTATGTGAATATAGTTATTGTTTTTCTTATTAGAGAAATAAATATTATACATGACTGCAAACTTATTTGAAAATGTATGTAACTCAAAATTAATATTAGAGTTGTACAAATAATTATATGTTATATATAATTTAATAGGTGTATTACTAGGTGTAATATATTTTCAAATGGGTTTGATAGTTGAACTTCTATTCTAATCTTGATTGTGTATTGTTTAACTATACATAATCGTAGATCATATCAGTTTTATAGTCTAAACCAGCTTCTACTAAATCTTTTCCAAGTTATATTCACACCGCTTAAAAGGAGAAAGAAAACCCAGCTCGATGAATTAATTCAAACTAATGTACAATATCAATTAGGATCTGAAAATGAGCATACCGTATAATAGAAAACAAATAAAAACATTGTACAGTGAATTATTCACAACGACTTTTCAATCAACATGAAATATAATATAATTCTATTTTATAATTCAAACTGCAATTTTTAACACTGAATAATAAACAAACAACGTATGAAACGTTGTTTATTTTTTATTCGCGACCCGATAATCCAGATAAAAAAATTTTCTTATCTCTGTTTAACTTGCGAGGAAGTTTCCTGGAAAAATGTTCTCGAGGAAAATATCCATATGGTTGAACGAAAAGTTTGAGCGATTTGGAGTATTTCCAAGAAGTGATAGAGAGTAAACTCGCATCGAGATTTTAAACTTCGAGGATTGATAGAGAGGAAACTCGTACTCTCATTTTTGGTCGATGATAAATCGCCTGAATCTCGTAAAAGAGATTGTGGATTCTCCTGCTTGGGGGAAGGCTAATCATTTTCAGTTCTATGGAAATTTTGAGAAAGGATTAGGAAGGAATAAAGTTGCTAATGTCTTCCAGTTCACCCTGTCAGTTATCTTTCTTTTATTTTCCATTGACTGGTGATCAGAAGATAGACTGACGGGGAATCAAACAGTACATTTTTAGCGTAATATTCTTAAATATTTATATTCGTTAGAACTGGCTGGTAATGTCAGGTAATGAGAACAATCTTTTATTTAGGATTACATATTTTAGAGGTACGGTGACACTTTATTACGAAGAAATAATTCGTCGAAAGGGAAAAGCAACGCGTTATTAATTATACTTTATTTTTGTCACGTTTTGGTGACAACATTTTTCTATTTCGTTATCATTTATTATAAATATTTGTCTAATCTTAAATAGTTGTCGCGCGTCCGTTAATTAATACTTGTGTGATCTTTTTCTGGATAAAATATAAATAGAGACTTTCAGATATGAAATATTGTTTAAATTTTTATATTTTATGGACTTATTTAAAAATTACAATAATTTGAAATCAGTGATATTTATTAATTTTTGCCATGTGCATTTTCCACTTCATCTGCTTTTTTAATAACTTTCTCAATACATTTGTGATAAATAATCGTGTGTATAACTCTTCTAAACCTAACAAAGAATATCTTATCAATAATTTAGGTGTTGGGACTAACCCAAAATTAACTACATTTTAACATCCTTCTTCGCGATTGAGATCAATACAACAATTTAGAATCATATTATTATCATTAATTCTAATGGAAGCCTCGTATACATAAATAAAAATAACGTCATATACATTGAAACTACTAGGAGGTTCAATAAATGTGAAACATCTTTAGGATTCTGAGTATTGTATTTGAGGGTTTAATTTAAATCAAGCCTTAGAATTTTATACTGTTACCATTTTTAAGCCTTATAATTCAAAAAATCAAGTAACTATAATCATTTGAAATCTACATAATTCATTGTTCATCATACAGTGAATGCTTTGTTAAAATTTTATTCAGAAAAATTATTTAAGTTACGTAACTGTGAGGTCCTATGAACATCATTCCAAACTCATGGGAAATCTGAGAGGAAGTTTGTTGACGGATTTATAATTTAAAAAGTTCGAACTTTTGGAAGTCTGTTCCTAAATGTCAGAAAGAGAGTATGAAATAAAGTTTGACTTGGTGTCAAGAAAAGTCGAAACTTTGTTGTTCCTTTCAACACCGATAGTCTTTTCGTTTTTTAATAAATTTATTTACAAATTCTGTTCTTGATCTAAACGATAGCTCTTAAAAGACGCAATAATGTTTTAAGGAATAAAAGGAATTTAGAATATTATAATGAAGGCAGGGAGCAATAGAACAACAGGCAATGCGAGTTATGATTATTTTAAATAGATGATACATATTCAGAATTTATGTATTTTCGTATTTATATAATTATATAGTTTTTTTTAAATCTTGAGATTCTCTTCAATGTATTTATAATTTTTGTACACTGTAGTTATATTAAAAAAATGTAGATTATAATTTCAGTCTAAACATACATTCTTCATTTAATATAAACGTTTCTCAATTGATTTAAGGTTTCTTTAGTATAATTATAATTTTTGTTTATTAAAGAGGGCCCACGTCAAAAGTTGAAACGTTTAATGCGTGTTGAAACTATATTTATCATATTCTTTTTTAAAGTGATAAGCAACGTATATATTTATTTTCTTACACAATTTTTCTAAAAGCTATAATGTAACAAATGAAATTTGAATAAGGTTGCTTTATTTAATGTGAACGAGTCAGCTTTCAATCACTATTTTATATTATACTAATAACGTATTATGACTTTTATTTAATATGGAAAACAACATATATGTGCTTCATCTGTCAATTTTTTTCATGGCTATTGCATTTAATATGATTAGCAAACTTTACGTAGTAGTAACACTTCTACTCTTAATTTCTGTCATTTAAATACGTTTACCATTTTCATTCACTGAAGGAGCCCAAAATAAGGTGTCGAAACGTTTATATTAACAAACCATGCTCGCACATACCACACATCTGCCGCAATAAACGCCAAAAAATTGCCTAACAAACAGATAGAAACGAATCGAATCGAACGAAGTTAACGTCTGACACGGTGCACAAATGTCTCCAAAGATTTTTCCTTAGAGCTCCCACTAATGTAAAATGAATAACGTCCAAGGGCCCTCCGGAACTTCAAATATATCCAAGTCCGGATTCTTCTTAGCTCTCCGAAAGTTCGGAAAGTCCTGGGATACTAAAGACTGAGAAAAAGTTCGAAACTCGGGGCGCAAAGGAAGAAGCGAATTGCGTTTCTAGCAAGTAATTGTTCCAGTTCTAAGCGCACCGCGAGCGACTTGGCTCGACCGTTCCTTTTTTCAGTGGACCAGAAACTAGTTTACTACGCGGTTACACGACGCGAACAAATTTAAACGTCGCGTCCCGAGTCTCCTCGAATGAAAACGACCTATTGGGTCGCCTGGAAACTTAGTGTCTATTTAAAAAAAAAATCCAAAAGCAATTAATATGAATCTTATAGACTTCCGAGATTTATATTATCTAGCACAGGAAGTCGTAGAGAACATGGAAAGAAACATTTGGTTATCCAAAAAGTTTCTTTCATTTTATTAGTAAGTAATATATACACAATATTTTATGTTTCGATCCATTTTGCTCTATTATCTTTCTTTATCAATATTAGAATCCCATAGGAAGATACCCAAGTACATTTAGCAAGAAAAATCTTAGATTTGACCAATCAGTACCTCGAAGTGTTATGAACAGGGGAGAAAAAATAATAATGATTAGATTGAGAACTGGACACTCAAAAATCACAGATGAACGGATCCTCCCCACTGCAACTCCCGTAATAAAGAAATTACAATTGATCACCTACTGTACGAGAGCAGAAAATTTGAGCTACAGAGAAGAAAGTACAACTTAAACCCAGAAACATGTGCAAAACACCATCAACTATCTCAAGGACACTAAACTCTACAATAGTATATAGTATTACTAATCAAACAGAGATCCAATTATATCCGTCGCTAATTACCAAGCAATAGATGCGACGAAAATTAAAACCATATAAAAAAAATCTTAGAAACATGGAATCAAGAGTGGTCTGTACGTCTACTACACACAGATTTTCACGAGTCAAGAGACGACATCTTTTCATGTAATCCTATCTTTTCTCTATCAAGAAGGAAACAAATTCTAGCCAACTCGAAGATCAGCTTAAATGACAAGAAGAGTATATTAAAATGCATATCTTATTTACAAAGTTGAAATATCAATGTTGTAAATATGTAATGTGTACAATAAAAAGACTTCCATAATTTTTCCATAACCAGGAATCAAATTTAAAGTGACGCGGTCGCGAATGTGTTAAGAAGTATGTCAACCTGATAAGACTGTAGTATGGACTAATATAACCATTGAATTATCAATAATGCATCTTAAGTAAAACAAAGCAAAGAATTTGTTAATAATTCTGGATGTATATGTCCTTTAGTAAAAGCTAATTTGTTTCCAACCATCCTGATATATTCAGACTCGTTCCAATACCACCTACCCAAAATCAGCACGAACTTTCCGGACTACCAATGGATCCGATAATTATTTCAGCCGCTTCATCAACGAGACCAGGCACTCTTCGTAATGAGCGTCGTTTTCCCAGCAGGCGAACACTTGGGGAACGTCGGATACTCGTATCCGAGGCGTTGAAAAACGTTGTTCAGAAACTTTAAATAAATTGTACGCCTCCGAGCCATTAAGTGGCTTCGAGCGCTCGATCCATCGAAAGTTTTATTAATCGAGCGTTTCGGTAGAGTTACAACCGTAGTTCCCGAAGTCGAGAACTGCTCGAGAGAGATGAAGAAGAATAGCGAGCTATCTCAGCCAACGGACTATGCACACGACGGGACCATTATCATCCGAGTGTTTTCTTTTCGTCCGTAGATTTCTTGTAACAACTGGTTCGATGTAGGTACCATATCTCTTAATTAACTGTTTTTGCTACATGTGTACGGAGTGCTTTAGAGCTATGATTGGGGCCATGAGTCGAGCATAACAGTCTAATAAATTAGGTACACGTGGGATCAGAAGTACTGTGTTTCTTTGGAAATGTTTGTACAGACTATACTGTGGGTCTTAAAGGTGTTCGTATATTTAGATTTGATTAAACGTATAGTAGAACCTTTGTTATGTGAACACCAGTTATATGAACGTTCCATTATATGAATGATCCGTAATGTGAACGTTCAATTGTATGAACATATGTATTATTTACAATTACAGTACTGTAATACACCCACACCCACACACACACACACGCGCGCGCGCGCGCGCGCACACACAGTCACGGTCACAAAACCATCATGTTTGTATTGTCACAACCTTACATCGCCACATGATCATACAGACACATCCTCACATTGTCACAATCCTGCATCATTGTCACAACCTTACACCACCGTATCGTTACATGTTTGCACTGTCACGACCTTACATCGTCACATCATTATACGGCCACATCCTCACATCGACACATCGTCATACAGCCACATCGTCCAGTACTGTAATACATAAACGTATGTACTATGTATAGGGTGATCCGCTCGCTAGTAGATACAATGGACAACCATAACAATAGTTGACCGTCATTGTAGACTTTATGACGGTGACCGCCGCAACGAAAGCGCCTGAAGAGGTGAAAATGTGTATGTCGAGGGACGTTTCTTCTCGGCACTCATATTTTCACTCATCCAGCCGCTTTCGCTGCGGAGATCACCGTCATAAAGTCTAAAATGACGGTCAACTATTGTTATGGTTGTCCATTGTATCTACTAGCGATCGGATCACCCTGTAGTAGCTCTGCTTGGCTTTACCTGTCTCGGATGCACTGTGCTTGGCTCTGATGGGCTCACGAACGCAAGGATCAGGTGTGAAGAATTTACAAAACAAAACACAAAACATAATGATCAATTTCTACAGGTTCACTTTTAGGAATATCAAGTTCAAAAAGAAAGTATACATTCGACTTTAGCCTACACTATCCTACATCTACCCTTTGCATTCGGAACTATTAAAAACTTCTAACAACGTGTAAACTGACACTGATAATCAAACTTTCACCTCTTTACTAACTTTTACTTCATTTATTGCCTACATTATTGTATAACGTAGTTAATAAAACAAAGCTTAGATAGATACTTACAATTTCCACTCGTGGAGCATAGCTCATTGACAGCGTTGATAGTGTCGATAGCAATTGAAAAGATAAAACGAAAAGAAACAACCAAGACGACCAACAATTACAGCCGACTAACAAAAGTGATTCCGTGCGATTGAGGATACAAAGAGAGCTACGGTGCTTGAGGGAGAAATTACAGTACGCACTAAAAAGTGACTCTATTTCGCGTGTATCTACAATGCGAACGCATTTCTTTCACGTCACTGTGCACTCGCAAACCACTAGGGAACTTTTGCGGAAAAACACTGACTCTACCGATCGCATTGCCCGCGACCACAGAGTCCTGTGAAAAGAGATAATGGAACGGTGGAAAGATAGATGCATTCCAGATTCCAGCAAGCGCTTCGAGCATACTTTCCTAGCATGCATTTATTGTTTGTCACTGTCGAGTGCTGATCACGGAAATATTTCTTAAGACTATGGATATCGGTCGTTCCTACTTACTGAAACATGAAGCCAATATCGCATGAAAATACGTAATCTTAACGAATGTGGTTATCTGTCGATTTTAATGGTAAAATATTCTTCATAAATAAGGGGTTTTCCAACAGAAGCGTTAGGACTTTAGTCTCGAAAGTTTGTACGTTTAATTGTAATCATACGTACTTCCATTTTGATATAGAAAAATCGGATATAGATACGCGTATTTTACATGTATTATTTATGTTTTATTAAAAAACTTTCGAGAAATAATCTATCGAGAAAATAATTGGTGAAACATTAATATCGCAGCAAAATCATATTCCCCATCATTGTTTAAATAATAAGTATTTTTAATAATAAATTTAACTATTGTTAGAAATTAATATTTAGTTGGTGCAATCAGTAGATATTAAACTGGTTATACTGGTTATATGCGTGGTTTTTTACGAATATAGAGACCGTGGGTATGCATTGCATAGCGTACTTGTGAATGGTAAAAATTCTTGTATTATTTATTAGTTTAGGCCAGGCTCTTCTTGTATTCCGCGTTTTCTATTAATAAATATTTCTTGATATGAACCCTTATGTTTCAAAGTATACTAGTTTTTATTTTGCAATATGATTACAATCATCACATGAAAATAATAATATCGAATTAAAATTTAATATATACTGTATTATTCGGTATATACAGGTTGAGGAATTTAAAACATACCACCAAACAGTATTTTTCGCGTTTTCTAGAATAGTGTTGCGTATGATATGAAAGATATCATGATATGAAAAAACGTATGAACATTTCCATAAATGCAAAAGTATATAAGATATTAACAATAATATACATATCACACCATTTAGAAGACAGATCAAACTTTTATTTAAGCTTAAATTCTTTTCCTACATCTATGAAAATCTGAATTTGCATAAACATCCTCAGTCTAGCCATTAACAATGAATATTCTTCGCGTTTTCTTTCAGTATAGAGTATCGACTAAATACTGAGTGCAATTGCTTCTGGCATTGCGTGTGATGAATATTGATTGCGTTTGACTGAAATTAATTCGCAATATCTTGAGCCACTGTCGCGATATTGATTTATCGCGTTGAGTTGAATTACTGTTGCGGTATTGACCGGTCAGGCCCGGTTTGATTTAGTGTGGCGAGGTATGATAACCCCAAAATTTAACAGTGGCACCTGTCTCAGTTTCACAGCACAGCTGAATAAGCTGCCCAAGCTGCGATACCCCGCAGCATTGCAGTGTTTAATTATGTAGATTAGTTATTATATAGGCTATTTATATGTATTTAAATACGCGCGGTCAATTAGATAGCAATAATTACTATTCAACTGGATGGGATTGGTATCTGCAATTTCATACCTTTATTCGATGTTTGCAAATCATAGTGGTACCTATTAAATTAACCCGTATCATGATTAGTCTTGATTAGGCGAGTTGAAAATTCCCTTCCTTGTCAGTTTCTCGAACAGCGATCCAAGTATAATCGTTTTACAAACTTACATCAGAGAAGTGTAGAAACAAAAAATACTGTACAAAGATCAGTATGGCTGGAATGTGATTAAACATATCCCTCTCACTTTGGATCTTCAAACGGAGCAACCTTCGCATGGTGAGATCCAGGCACTTCGTATTATTTACTTTATAATTACTGATTGTATCACGCACATAGCAGAAAATGCAATCATTAATTACATAGTAAGTAATACGAATAAATTGGCTGCGATTTTCTTCGTATACTTAACCATGTGTTTAGCTCGTACGTAAGATGTATAGAGTAAGCTGTGTTTTATTTATCCTGTCAGCTTTAGAGATTGCTCTTTTCAGTTTTCATCGCTAATATTTCCTCATCTCACACAGTATCGCCTGTAAGGCCCTAAGCAACGGTAAAGGTATATTCTAAGAAGTCTTGTTACTTCCAGGCGATTTTTAATTTATTTTTTATCATTTCTCATTCCTGCAGTGATTCTTTTTGTTTTACTTTCGAAAGGCTTTTCATTTTTGTCAATAATTATACCTCGTCTCACATAAAATTATCTATCAAATTCTAGGCAATGAGGGAGATTCATTCTTAACCATCTTATATCTAATTTAGTTCTTTCAGGAACTATAGTTATGGATATGACGCAGAAGTTACTTTTTTGTATTTATTAATACAACAATAGGCTAGTACTAACTTATAAATAGTATTAAAAGGTATATTTAAAGTCTTGTCTATTTCCCAAAATTAAACATTCATAGTAAACAACCAACAACACGGTTAATAAATTCCAAGAGATAAACATTGGAATTTAAAAGCCAATAAATAGGTCACCAGTAAATAATGTGTCAAGTGTGAGAATATTTATAGATTTTTTGATACATCATACGCATGAGAAAGTAGATTGACTGTAATTGTGTTCAGAGTATGAAATTGGTATGATCCTCACTTAACAGGGACGCAGACACGATCATGGACCTTGATCCTTCAAAGTGCCATGTCTGGTTTATCGAAGCGGATGTCGACATGGAAGTTTATGCAATCAATCTTCCTGTCCCGCTAAAATTAGGACGAGAGTCCTGGTCGAGATGAAAGAGAATAAATTGAATTTAATAATTACTGAGAATCTTCACCATCCATTTGGCAGATTACAGTATCATGACAAATTAACGTAGATCATATTCACGGACGTACAAACACGTCTATTAAATTGAATTCAGCGTGAATAATACCTAATTCCTCGATGAAAGTTCGATTAATTCCACGGGATCAGTCATGTAATAAATATTTCATTAAATCGATTGAAGGTCTGATGCCTCTAAATGAAGAATTGTAGATAAATTGCTTGAATTTAATGATTTACACGTCGCGACAACTGTTATACAAGACTTTCTAAGTTTGTAAATACAAAAAGTTTTAATAGACTTGTGCTTGATGTCGTTTTAAAAACACTTAACTATTAGGAACCTGAAAAATTGAGAAAAAGTAATCGTGCATGATATGGGTAATTGTAACATCAAATAATTTATTATGCATTTGATGGGATACATCGTGCGAACGAAATTAATATTTCACGCATCATTACTTAAATGTTACTCTTCTCTAAAATTACTTAGACATTTAAAAAAAAAGTTTGATTAAGGATTGAAATTACAGAAATTTTCGCTTCCAGAAGTAATCAATCTCTCCAGCGAAGATGGTTGTTCCATCCTTACCCACCTAATGTTGGCTAACTTGTTCTTATATATGTAGAGTGATCCATAATCGTCCTGCCATTGTTCCTAAGCTAATTATGCTTAAGTTTATCATTGCCAGCTTGACTTTTATTTTATTGTCTATTTATTGGCATTTGCAACAAGATTTAAAATATTATTTCTTTTTACATAATCAGTCAGGCAGCCAAAAATAAATATTTATAAAAAAATTTGATGTGATCACTTAGAAAGATGTGATATAATTTATGAAACTGAAAATCTAATTCATAAATAGTACTGAAAGAATTGTATAATCTCATCGAAAAGATAACGAAAATTTAAAAAGACTTAGAAAAATTGAAGATGATTATTTTGATAGGATAATTCCCACAAACAATTCTTTAAGTTTTAATTGGTCAAACTTGTACTGTATTTTTTAATTTTTATTAAAAAGTCATGAAGATACAAAATCTTAATCGAAACTGTATAACTGAATAACACAAATATTCCATTATTTGTGGTATTTTGAGAATATGTTAGCTCTATAGAAAACTGAAAGAATTATTTGTCTGGCCAAGAGTACAGTTAGTCGTGAGAAGTGGTGTAAAGTGTACTTAAAAATAATTTCCATTATAGACTAATGCTAGAGATTAATCATTATGATCAAAATAAATTATTTATTCTTTACAAGATTTACAATGTTTAAATATGACAGTATTTTTAAAAATGAATTAAGTTTCAGTTTTAATGAAATATTCGCAATTGTTTGCTCTAATATAAATCTATCATATTGAACAATTATTTGCTAGACTTTTCCACATTATAAGATAAAATATTGACATATTTGAATAATGTTACTCAATCGACAATTTCGAATTTAACGTTTACTCCGAAAAATCTAACCAATACTCGTTCTCTACTAAATGTATCAATAAAATTTTTAAAAGATAACTCTTCATTTCAAGAAATTCTGTTAACAGCTCCTCGCAATTTCTGATTTAAAGTTTCCAAAAATCATCATTGAAAACGTTTTTTCACTTACAAAGGTCGTAGCAGTAAGGAGGATAAGAATATTCTCTGCGGTATATACAAGTAATGCGAGTCTTTAGCAAATGAAGTCTTGCCATTAATCTCTCCAAAGCCACGTCACACCTGTTGAGGAGGTTTGGTCTACAGAACGTTCACCGACAGTCTTGAAAAACTGTGCCAGTGAGAAAAACAGGATTTTCAGTACACTCGAACAACACCTGAACGCGTAAAGATAATGCCGATGATAATTTATCGCTGTTAAAATATTTATAGACTTGCATCGAGATGCAAGGTAGCTATTTTGCACTCCTCGTGTTGAAGTGAGCAGATAAGTTTGATATTTGTTACACGAAATTAAAAGTAACTAAAAAACGAGATCTCATAAGCATGTATGTACATGAGCAGTTTCCAAAAAGAAGCATTAGGATCCTGTTTTTTAATAATAAAACATGCTTGTTTGCATAGCCGTGGTGGATATGTTAATGTAATTTATGTTTTATTAAAAACTAAATCTTAATGCTCTTTTTGGAAAATCCTTTTTTTATATGCAGCCATTTTACTGACTTGAAATGAAATGAAATTCATCTTTCTACTCTGTAGTAATACTTTATGGATCACTCTACTCTTCCTAATATAATACGTGCACAATGCTTTAGACATGACTTAAAATGAAAAATAATCACATTCTGCTTGTTCTTATTATATTTGATATCGAATAAATGCATTAAAACACTAAACCTACTGACATTTATTCGTATCTATTTCTACTGGGATCGATTAAATGACTCGTCTTAAAAACACTTTTTTCAATTGCATGCAAAAATGTTTCACGCGATACTAAATTCAATAATACATAAAACAATTGTATATGTAATTTTTATATTGTATATAAGCACTGTACACAAAAGCTTGAAAACCGTTATTTTACCACTCGTGCTAGGTTTAGTGTTAAATCGCACATACAACCTACGTCTTCAAACAATTCATGTTACTTAGTGAGATCATTTATACGTGAAATTGAGTGCGATTATTTATTCTGATAAAAAGTGTATGATACCAAACATTCTTGTGTATATACATACACATACTTTCAAAATATTTCTTTAATAAACCTATGTCTCTCTAATTTGTTTCATTAGCGATATGAAATATCACGTTAAAGACTTGAGAATTCTATGAAAAAATAGTTTCGTCAGCCCAGAGGTGATCTCATAGTGCAAAGAGTAAAATGAAAAATCCTTTATGCCACATTGCACAATAAAAGATTAGTCGTTTTAGGTAGTGTCGTGAGAAGAATATCATTCGTTAAAAAGTTCACGTTGTTATCAATCATCTTGCTAATATATATAGCAACATCGCTCACGCCAAGTATAGAGTTACTGTCCTTTCATCCGACCATGTCACGGGGCTCTGTTCTCTTTTCTTTTAATTATTTTCTTTTTCGCGTCTCGGGGCGTTCAAGCGTAACGCTTCACGCAGAATTACATTCATCAGAAACTGCTCAACTGGTTTTCACTTATTTATGAGCTCAAACCCCCGTACTTCGATTTGTAAAGGCCTTCTCGAAGACCATCACTCTTGTTTCGCCGGTTTCTTAAGTTCCTCAAATACGCGTTCCATTTTCTAACCACGTCATACGAACAACTTGAATGCTCCGAATCTCTTTATCAATTTTTACATTTTGTTCTCGATTCAAGGTTACGAAGTTTCGCCTTATTCGCGACCCTCTTCAAGATGATAATGAAGAACGGGTTACTTTACAAATTATATGTTTAGATTCGAAAAAGAAAAGTATCAGAATAATCCTCCCATAGTTTATAAAATATAATTTTGATGAAAACAGAATAAAAGATCTAATGTTAAATTAAATTATAACCAATACCATAACGTACTTCATCTTATAATCAGTAGAATATGCTCAATTAGCCTTTTAGGGAATTATTAAAATATTTCCAGCCTGCAATCAACGATAAAAACTAACGATAAGAATTGGATTGTAAACAGAGGTATTAAATAGTCAGCAATCCATGAACAGAAATCGTTATATTTACTCGCGTTTCTTCGTTTCTTCTCCGTTTTTTGCATCCAATTTGAAATATTCCGTAGCTGTGTATTAAGCATAACGATAATCAGATGTTTTGTCTGCAATTTTTCTGCGCTCGTTGAAGATTCTCGTAGATCCGTTTCTACCAGGATCTACAACTACATTAATTGCTAAATTGAAGTACGAAACAGTTGCTATCGATAACGCTACTAATTCAGGGGTGTTTATCGTACTAATTGGTACGCGTACTTGGCTTCGAGTCGGTTTTTATGGGATAATGGAGCGGAATGACGGAGATGCTTAACGATTCGTTCCGATAATTAAATGTTTACCATATCACTGATCCGTTTCAACTCGAAATATACATAGTTTAAATCTGCGGCAATCCAGAGCGACGATACAATATTACGGCGCGCGATAACTGTCGATTTTTTGTTGAAAATAATTTAAGTTATTTCTTATAATTGGTCTTAAAGAAGAAAAAAATAAATATTAGTTAAGGAATGCACCAACTTCTTTCTGCAATTGGAAAATTTTTAATCAACGACAAAATCTGAAATATGTAAAGTGAATTTTTAAGATTATTGATTTTAAAAAATGATGATTATGATAACTATACAATTTCAGCAAAATTTACTTTCATTAAGTATACCGTAAGTATAGCTTAAAAATTGTGTAATTTTTAATGGAATTGGAACCTGAATAAATGACCCGTAATTTGTCGCAACGACTTTTTATAATATAATATGCATTAAACAGTTTCGATTTTACAATATATTAAACGTTAAAAAGTATCACAATGACTTCTTTCAATAACAATGTCATTTTGTATTATAATTGTTTCTTGTAAAGTAACTTATTATATTTTACGATGATTTAGTAAAACGAAGAAACTCTTTTGGGAAGTCCAAGGATTAATTTATTTTTAACGTGATTATTGAAATACATTACACAACAAACGAGAAAAAGGATTATATTCAAAAATAATTTACTTCATTTTTCTTATCTAGGAATATTCCCAGATTTTGTCCCATAACAGTAACATTATTTCATGTTAAATAATGAAAACGAGTGCGTACTGTTGTTTCGTTTGATCGAAATTTCTTTCGATCTATAGGTTAACAAGTGTGTGATTTATTTGGTCATAAATGCAACCATAAATAAACGTGTCTCATAAGCTTATCGACATTTCAATCACCTAGTGTGCAATCCTCTACTGAACAATATTTTCATATCAATTCCTAAATAAAATAAAATATGAACAACAATAGCAAGATAAACATATGATTTCCTACAAACTAGTAATGTTAATTAAGACATTAACTGACGAGGAACGAATTATCAATGTACGTAAAACAATAAAGTAGCACCGTATTAAACGACACTCGTGTCAGATTCGATATTTTAAGTTCGCGTCGAAGAAACAAAGTTGGAGTACACTTTCAAGCATAACTAATCTGTTTAGGAAAGTAATAACTCCTTGTTGGTCGTGGGAGCAAAACAGACTAAAGATTTATTAATTCGACGTGAAGACTTTCTTCGTGAACTTATTCAAAGTTTAACCTCATGTTGGATAACCTGTAATACATTGTGAGTTGGATCCTCCTTAAGATCATATTGTTAATTCATAAGAACTACCTAACATGATATGCAACTTTGGACAAGTTCTCGAGGAAGGCCTTCACTTTGAGGTAATAAATTTTCGTACTGTTTAAAATCGTGTCAAACATGGATTAATTTGCTCCTTTCTCATTTAATTGAAAAAATATTGCAGTGTTTTCATAGATAGATCTTAGTAATTCTAAATTTTTAATCCTAAAACTATATACTAAAATTTTTTAATTTTCGGACATGATATATATAAAATAATACAACATAACACGTAATAAGTTTTGTATCGTCGAAGATATTAATTGTTCCATGTTTCTTATGCTTTCTGGTACTTCTTTGTTAATTTATTCCTGTATATTTATTTGAGATTTGTACAAACCTATATGTACTTCTTCAACATTTCGAAAAGTTCTTACTATATATACCTAATTACGTGTTTTTAATGATACAAAGATATGTCACAAACGGAAAATGTTTTGTTTAGAGAGGGATGTACTATGACAGAGAAAAACATTATTTCGAAGTCATATTTTTCGAGATTTCAAGGTCAGTGGCATTTCTTTAAATGGGACGGGGTATTTTTATTATATTAATATTGTAGCTGATAAAAGGACAAATTCAAACATGTAATATATTGAAAATCAAATACGTTTCTAAGGAGTAATTCTTGTATATTTTATAAACAAGACTCAGACTATATATTACATATAATCATATGTAATTAGGTATACGCAATGTAAATACTGTAAATATAATTATTATTATATTTTATATTAAATATTTATATTGAATTCTTTGCAAATTTATAGAAGTGCATATAGCTCTGTACAAATATAAAGGTTGAATTTAAGAAAATCAGGAATCCTTCGATCGAGCTGGGTTTTTTTATCATAGATAGCCCTTGACCTAGTGATTAAAATAGTGGTCATCTTGATCTTTAACTCCCCCCTGGGGGGGGGGGGGGCACCCCACCCCCTCCAAGGGTCAAAAACTGAAATGGTTCAAAAGTGTTTTTTCACCGATTTCGGTGAGTACATCATTTGCAACTTTCTTTTTTTATGTGTAGGAACATCATAGCACCAGGACCGAAATCTACTGTCTGAGTAGATTTGGTGGAATTTTTGATGGGGGCGGCACTATTGAATACCGTTAATGTACATACTGTTTACATGGAATTACTGTCTGAGTAGGTTCAGGGTGGTATTTGCTGAGAGCGGCAATATTGAATACTGTTAACGTAAAACACCGAGGTTCCTCCATGGAAAAAAACGTTAAAAATTATGTATTCACCGAGATCGGTGCAAAAAAAAACACTTTTTTGTCGCCATTGTAATCGCCAGATCAACGGCTACCTCTGATGAAAATATCAGCCCGATCGAAGGGAACGCCATTTTTTTAAACTAAATCAATTTAAATATTTAAAACATAGAAAATTTAGGTCATTGCGTATAAGTACCTAATTACGTGTAATTATATGTAACTAAATAAACACAGTAATCTAAAACCTACATAGCATAAATATTTATGTCAAACTCTTCCCAATTTTAGAATTCGTACATCCGAAGTAATATAGATAATTTCGATGTTTCTTGGTATCATAGAGTATTATTAATTTATAGTCGAATGAATAACCAAGAAATAATACTTTTTTTTTTAAGAAACGAAATGAAACTCGCGCAGTCTATCGATATACTAGGTTGTCCCGAAAGTTTGTTTCGCGAGTTGCACTTAATTATTTTATGTGGTCGTGTTTATATATATATATATAGAGACAATCTAATTTCATAGATATTCATGTTGTAACAGAAATCATGTTAAAACATAATCTATTGTGCATGTATTACTTATTAATCAAGCGAAAGAAACTTTTGGGACAACTTAATAATAAAATGTCCCGTATTTCACGTAGAAGTTGCAATTTAAATTTCAAAAAGTACCATTCGAGGTCGCGGCGAAACGGTCAGTCGGATAGGATATCGAACTCATTTGTCACTTTCCCCAACGCTTCCGCGAAAGATAGATACTCCGGATGGCTCGACGCCAACGGTCGCGGGGTAACGATTTCTCGAGACTTCTGAGGGCGTGGAGTGTCGATGTTTTGCCACCCTCGCGTAAACATCATTTCACTGGGAGATTAAAGGGTACTGTCTATATGTACCCTTTGAGCCCAGGACTTCGCCAAGTAGATTAAGCAACATGTCAGGACAGTTTCGAGAACTAACGGACCCAACTACTACTCTCGGGCTCCTTCCCGCTGTCAACTATGCAGTTTGTATACCTGCGTTGTTGCTGTCAAAAATCCAGCGGTAACGACGACACTATTGCGTCTGACGATGACCCGCGAGGCGAAACTTTATATACTTATCAACTATACAACACCACCGACAACATCACTCTCTTAATGGATTCCATCCAATTCAATCTGATAGTTTGCGCACGGCGTTCGCCTCCTGGTGTTGTTACCGTAGATTTCACCAGTAATATAGAAACCAAGTGCAGCATTCCTTGCAATTGCTCGCGACTAGAGTTTTACGGGAACTCCAAGTATCTTGCCTCGATGAAACGTAAAAATGGAGATGGCTTATCTTTCCATTATCTTTCTTGGTCGGCTCATGGTGGATTCGTTAGAATAAGAACTCTCACCAGTGGTACTGGTACAAATAACCAAGTTGTTCGGTGCCCGTTTGTCGTTATACTGTTATCCCGTGGAAAACGTAGGAAGGGTCCGGAAATCAAATTAGCCTTTCTTGACACTCGTGGATTTGTTTTTGGTAGTTCCAAAAGCGCTCCAAACAACAATACAGACGAAATATCACGGAGGACTCGTGACGTAGGTTTTATGCTCTTGACTAGTAGTTCGCGAAATATACAGGGTGTCCCAAAAGTCGGGGAGTAGCCGGAAATGGGAGGTAGCTGAGACGATTCTGAACAACAACTTCCTTTGCAAAAATGTCGGATGGGGCTTCGTTAAGGAGATATTAAGAGAAAACCCCGACCAATCAGAGCGCGCGTAGACCGTTCGAGCGGCCGCGGTAGCGAAGGCTATGCGCTAGGCGGCAGCGTCAATGTCCTTCGATACACGTCGAGTCACTTGTTCGCGTACAAGCGCGGCCGCCAGTGCGTAGCCTTCGCTACCGCGGCCGCTCCAACGGTTTACGCGCGCTCTGATTGGTCGGGGTTTTCTCTTAATATCTCCTTAACGAAGCCCCATCCGACATTTTTGCAAAGGAAATTGTTATTCAGAATCGTCTCAGCTACCCCCCATTTCCGGCTCCTCCCCGACTTTTGGGACACCCTGTATACCGAGCCATCGAGCGGCTCGGTTTTATGTCTATGCTTATCGGTATGGCGGATCTGTAGGTGGTGGAAGATTTGCCGTACGTGACAAGGTTCTGCCGGATGTTTAACTAGAATGACTAGCTGCTGCACTATTATCTAGCTTGTTTTTTAAAAAAAAGTCAAAAATATTTGCTATGGCATCACGATACGAAACCATTACTTTCGGGTGGGGTTAGATTCGGCCCTCAGGCACAGGTACTGATCCTCGGAATAAATAAACTGATTCGTGATCGTTTGCGCAGAAACTCGAAATTTATGGAAATATTAAAATTTTGTTGACACGCTGAGAAAAATCACTTTTTTGGTTGCTTGACTATCTGATTCAATCTAATAATGGACGAAGGAACACCAAACAAAAAATGGTTGTTCTAGTGTCTTATTGAACAAATTTCTTAACTCGATTTCAGTATTCAATGCTCTTAGCACTATAATTACGAAGGTCAGCTCATACCTATTGTCAGCACTACAATATTTTTTTTAATTGAGTGAGAAAGAAGCAAATCAGTTCGTTAACATATAAATAATTCTCTATTTCAATAACTGTCAGAAAAATTGCACCGATACCGTATTTAATAAGTGAGTAATTTGTTTAAAAAGTTTGAAATACATAGGTCAAACTTGGTAATTCTAGTACTGGTGAATATGAAATGTATCGTTCAAAACACTACAGGTGAATAAAATGAGAATTTAATTTTAATTTCAAACAGGAAATTGTCAGTTAAATTCCATGTGTAACTAGAAACTTTATTGTAACTTCCTTATGTAAATTTTAATTTTCAGTACAATTCAGGTTAAATTTACATTTGATTTTTTTAACAAATTATTCGAATTTATATTATATTTATTAAAGAAATTGTAGTAACCACTGAGAAGCACTGCAGAGAAAATTGAAAATGTCCTGAAATATACGTACATATGTTTGATATTTATAGTGCATATACAATTGTCTTCTAATTTTATAATAATTATATTTAATAAAGAAAACCCAGGGCCAAAACAAAACTTGCTTTCGTTATAAGACAAAATAACACACTCTCACAATATAATAATAGCATATTCTCGTATCGTTCCACTGGGAATCATTAAGTAAAAATGTAATTACTATAATCTTTATTTATGTCAATTAACCTTATATTTGTCTGAAAAAGCATGATTTGCAAGTGTGACAATGCTTGTTTTCTTCTTTTTTATTGACGAGGGAAATCAATGAAAAGTATTCATAAACTTTCTCTCATCTTGTAAGATTGTTCACTAGGTGGATTGAGTAATAATAAAGAATAATAAAGAATGTAAAGCCATCACTGTTCAAGTAAATAGAAAGTACACAGTAATAATTGTTGAGACCATCGAATTTAAACAAATTGAATGAAATTAAAGAACTGTAAGATTACGTCATTTAACGCAGTTGAATCTGCTTCATTATTGGTAACAGTCGTAGACGTGAACAGTCGTAGCCTTTACATCCAATTAACCTATTAACCCTCCGACGACCGTACAGGGTCCATTAGAGACCCCATCTTCCTTATTTCATTCATAACTCGTTTATCTTTAATATCGTTACTCATTAAATATCTTTAATCGTATACTATGGTTCCAAGTTTCTTCAAATTTATTGAAATTAAACATTTCAGGGCTGAAATTGATTCAAAGTGCTTTACATATTAAATACAGTGCTTATTCAGCAAATACAATTTGGATAATAGTGTAATGTGGACTAATAAATTGAGTTCTCTAAATTCGTCCTCCTCTTTAATCATCAGTTAGGTGAATTTTATTTTATCTTTCAGTTAATAGTCTTCTGATAAAGAAAATTGATATTAAGTATTATGGAAGCCTTTACAAATTATTGACAAAGTAACTGAATAGCATAAATCATATTATCTTGATTAAAACTGGAAATTACCGAAGCATTAGGAATGGCAATAATTTGTAAGTAAGGTCAAATACGATAAAAATTCGTGTAAATATAAATTTTTATTTTTATTATTTGTGTGCATCGAATTTTCTCTTAATACTCATAATTTATAAATCGCAGTTAACATTGTCGATAACAGCAGCATGTCTACAAGTAATCCCTTGTCATGTACCTACAATTGACAGAGTAAAGAAGAACGAAGAAGAATACAGAAGAGAGCTAAGAAGATATGAATAATACAAAGGACAAGAGAGAATAATTTAGAAAGTACTCTATGCATTGTTAATAACAGTATATGCACGAGTGATCATTTACTACGTATTTATAACTATTAAGATCAGCGAAATCACTAAATAAAAAGACAAAGAAAACAAAAAGAAGATAAATTTAAAAATACAGGTTTCTAATTCTTACTATCCTGAACACCGTATGTAAATACATGCACATATTTTTTAACTTTTTAGTCTTTAATAATCTTGTTTAATAATTATATTATCTACATGTGTATTCCAAGTTTGACCAAAGAAGACCTAAAACACAAGTGAATAAGCTTGCTCTATCGTTGTCTTCTTCTTTGTCATCTACCGTTTACAAACATTAGAATTAATTTTATTAGTTTAATGAATCCTGATTTATCAGGAAATGATAAATTCGTGTAGTCGAAGTTTGAACAACAGAATGGATTTTATTAATTTAATGAATCTTGTTAATTCAAAAGTCGGAGACGATATTAAAATAAGACGCTGATTTACCAGGAAGTGATGAATTCTTGCGGTCGGAATCCGAAGCTATCGCGTATCACGGCAGCTCCAAGTTATGTAGGGTTTCCGTGCGAGGTAATTCGAAACAAGTCGCAAACCTGAAACTGTGAAATCTTGACGGCACCCGGAAACCAGATATTAAATGAACTACAGGTGTGTTTCGTGGAGAAATTCGCTTTCTTTCGAGACAGCCAAGTATAGGAAATCGAATCCATAGAAAATCGGTTTACTTGGAATTAGCGACCTGAGAAATGGAACCAGTAACCTTTTAATAATTTTTCACTTCCACTTCTTTTAAGTTCTGTTCTTTTCAACGTAAAAATTAGAACTGAATTGGGCTTTCCCTTCTTTGCACGGAATATTATAAAAAATATAATAGAATAACAAAAAATTCGTAAATATGATGAGCAAAGAATTAATAACCACAGAGTTCAAATTTATTATATAGAAACATGTTCCAGACATATATTTTAGATTTTAGGAGACTGTATTAAAAGAAATATACTTTGTAAAATTTATTATTTCAAATATTTGTTGCTAAAATTAGAAATACATAGAGTATTTATTATAGAATGGACTAGAATAGAATTGAATTTATTCTATTATTTACATCGAAATAAAATCAGTACTACAGCATTGTTAATTTTATATCCTCAAATTTTAGAGGTTTAAGAACTGCGCATCTAGAACTATTTCCTAATATTTAAATTTTGTCGGTGTAGTAATACATAACGTCCACATTAAAATATAAACTCTCGCCGTTATATATTTGCCTTATACAGGAGATAAAATCAATACAATATAAATATTCAAGCAAATGTAATTGTAGTCTTAAGAATTAATACAATTATAGAGTAGAATATAAGAAGAAGCATTATATTTAAAATATAGAAATATAATTGTACATACTAGAGAGATACAACTAATTGAATTACACAAGTCAACTTCACGATTAAATTTGTACACCCTAATAAGGACTTCGTTCTGTTTCAGATGTGTGATTATGGTTTTATTATTATTTCGTATACTATAACGCACTCACTACTTGAAAAACAAAAGTCAGAGTCAAAGTTTGATCTTCAAATTTATAATGTTTTCTGTAAAGTACAACGAAATTCGAGGTACCTCGCAGTATAATACATAAGTTTTTTTCAGAATGAAACAAGTAAGATAAAGAATAATAATTTATAAAATATTCTAAAAATTAGGAACGAACATATAACAAGAATATAATAAGAAATAAATATAACGATAAATAAATTAGATATACGAAGAAAATAAAAAGGAGATATGTCAGAAGGAAAGATTTTACAATAATTGCAGAGGCTTAAAGAGTAAAAACTCTTCATTTATGTTAGAAATTTGTCAATGTTCAGTAACTTTATTATCGATCGCGCACACGCGGCAACAGCCACGCGAAAAGTCGAGTGATAAGAGTAAGCACACTTCAAAACAGCTAAATATCGAGTGGTTATTGGATCCCCATTGAAACGTTATCTATGCTCAACAGGGCAAACATTTCTGCCCAATCGTCCACGCAACACGTAGGGAGCATATATGTACAGGGTGTCCCGTGAGACACATTTCAAGGATGAATGTGTGATTAAAAGCAAAGAAATAAATTCCTATAAATAATTCAATTGAAAGCAAAGAAATAAAATCCTATAAACAATTGAATTGAATTCGATATATTCAGGTACATATATAATAATAGTTATTTAATAAGATAGTGTGGTAAGAGATTAGTTTGATCAATTAAATATACGAGCGATACGTCTTGTAATTATAGGTATATGTTGGAAATTAATTTTAATATGAAAATGTAATAATATCACATATTGAATATAGTACTAGGATTTTTTTTTCGAAATCTATAAAATAAAGAACGATTCCATTGTTTTTTCTACTAACAATACTACGCAGAAAGAGTATAACAATATTCTTGTATGAGTTTCATAAAATTAATTTATTGATTTGTATTAATGTTAATAGTCCTGTCGATGTCGATATCTTCATGGTTATCAAGATATTTTGAAAACTGTTTGTCTGAGACAAAATGTTCAAATAGTTTATTAAAACATGCGAGTGTGGTTATCTTGCGAAGCTGAATAAACCGTGCAAGTGAAAAAATAAAGAAAATGTCGCTCGTTTAAACTCAAATATCCAAATATTTATTCTGTGTCGACCGTTTCATGTTTAAAAAAAATATGAAATTTCCTATTTCTGAAGATGGCTGTAGATCGTATGATAGTCTCTGTTGTGCAGTGTAACATATCTAAATTTCAGAAAGATCGGTTCGATAGATTTTATCTAACTGAAAAATTAGATGGAAAGATAATGTTTAAAAAATATCGCGTTTACAGTTTTTATACATGCTTGATTTTATCATGGCATCCATCACGTTAGATCTGCTGTAAAATCCAAAATAATTCGAATAAACTCCACAAATTTTAACGGAACATTGTTAAATATATTTACTTTCGAAAAATAAAGTAATTGACTTTTTAAAAGAGTTACATCAGAAAAGAGGAAGTTGATCAAATTGCTATTTTACACCATAGAAACCTAAACCTAGTTTTAATGTGCGACAACCTGTATATCGTCCGTCATATTCTAACTCTATAAATATATCTCCTGTGTTTTCTTGAACCAGTTTATACGACTAGAATCAGTAGTAGTCGTAATTGGTTGTCTTTAGCGCGCCGGCTGCTGAAACGCGCAACGAATATCGAGCAACCAAAATTGAATCGTGCCCGGAATGGAATAGTAATTATCGGGGTAATTAAACTCCCTGCTTCCGAATCTCCTTCAACGTAATAGCCACTACTCACCACGGCTAGTTGACCATTCAATTGTTCTCCGTTTGTTCTTTTACTCTTACCTTTTCAATCGTTTCCCTCGAAATGCCGCTTATCAAACTGGCGACACTGATATCTTACAAGCTATTGGACATTCGAGGAAGAACTTTGACAAGGAAATTAAAAGAAAAAGTTAGAATCAATTGATTTGGATAATTAGGAAGGACTCGATTGATATAACTGGGCAGTAATGATGACACTGACATCTTAAAAGCTACTGGACACTCAAGAAAGGACATTGACATTAGAACTAATTGATTTTGATGATTAGGAAAGGTCCAATCGATGTCAACACTGAACAGAAATATAGAAAATATTGGCACATTGATATACATACATTTTTTTTTTTAATTCCTTTGTTTAAGGTCACATCAACTACAGGGTTATTAGTGACCACTTTAATATCTACAATTCAATTACAATTTATTCATTATTAAATATTTCGTTAGTGTATCTACTACATAGTTTGAGAAATTTGTTTCTATTGTTAAGAATCGTCTGCATATTAAATATTTTAAAGTTTGAACTCTACTCGATCGTGCTGCATTCCTTGATATTCTTCAATTAAATGTTTAACTGTGAAAGGTTCGTCACAAAAGGTTCATGATGGTGGCTGTGATTTCGTTATTTTGTAACAATGGGTTAGATTTGTGTGGCCAATTCTCAATCTTATTATTGCCATTTGACATACATACATTTTGTACAATTAAAAATATAAATAGTTTTCTGATCTCTTATTACATTTTATTACATTGCTACATACGAATAGTCGTATTTAAACCAAAAATAAATTCACTTTGTCAGATACTATGTTTTATTACATTATAATACAATCTCTTTCCCTAAATCATTTTCATTACGAATAAATATTTGAAGTATATATTCGAATTTTATTGAAACAAGAGATGATGAATTTATTCCTATAAAAATTAATTTGGATGATCTTTTTCTATTTAATGCGAAACATAAATTATTGTCTAAATTCGACTCTAATATTTTATTAGAATAAATGACATCCGGAGTTGCTTTAATTTGTGTCATTGTTAGTAGATTGCGAATGTTTATGCACTTATAGCAAATGAAAATATTGGAAAATCAATAAAAATGTGCACAAATACAGAAATATATGCAATATCAACAATAATATACATTTTATAGCGTTTAGAAGATAAAACATATGTACTTTCATTTAAATTTCAATTCTTAATATAAATAAATTAAAATATGAATTTGTATAAACATGTGGAGTCTAGTTCTCAAACATTTTCCATCTAGATAAGAATTTTCCCCTCTGTACATAAACATGAGTAGACATTTGAATCATGCACATAGCACACGTATACCCCCATAATTCTCATGAGTCCATTTATATGCTGGTTTCGTTATTTCAATTAAAGATTAAACAGTATATATGTCTTACGAGAGAGAGAAAGAGAGAGGTGGAGAAAAGAAGGAAGAACACGTTACGCTGAAACATTCATCGTGCACGATTTACTCCTTTCCGTCTAATTTATAAGTTATATTTTATGATTTATGTGTCTGAAACCGGTAAGCGTAAAAAGAAACACAATTTTCTGGCACACGTATCGTGCGAACGCGAATCATCTATCTTTTTATTTCAAATGAAAAAAAAATAGTTTCACGGTAAACGTAATAGTTTAATGACTTCGAAGTAGTAGATGGAAACATGCAGATATTGCACGAAAGGTGGTTTATGAAATTAAAATAACCATAATAAGAACACATTAAAAGTCCCTAGCGCGGATAAAAAAATTTATGAAAAGATGGAGATATTATTGCACGAAATGTGGTCTATGAAATTAAAATAACCATGATAAGGACAAAATTAAAAATCACTAGCGCGGATAAGATCCTCGAAGGGTCTCGGTAACGATCTCCCCGTAATAACTTAATGTAATTATCACTCTCGTGTACTTGAAAAAATGTAATTACTTGCCTCGGCTATAAATTTCCCTAACACGACACAGTTTGTAGTTTGCGCGATATTATGCTCGCATAGATATGCATCTTCTTTCATTGAAAGAGTGCAATCATATCGTTTCCGAACCTGAATAATTCCAGTTTGTACTATAATAATGTTGAGACTTCATGTATTAATGTTCACTATTAGCCAGCGCTAACGAAGCGATGAATATTTATATGCACTGCGCTACAAGCTATGCCTTTGTAACTATACATTCTTCATTGTCGCATTGAGTGTTATATACATCCTTTTTTTTGTTTGGATAATAAAAGATACTTTTGTTACTACTTTTTTATCGTTATACAAAGTAATCACAAAGAACTTTTTGGGCATTTTTAATTTTAATAATTACAATGATTTTCGTTGATATACAGGGTGTCTCAGAACTCCTGTAAGAACCAGAAATCGGGGTAGCTGACACTTCATTTTTGAATTATTAACGAAAAAAACACCGACCAATCACAGCGCCCGATTAGCGCGCGCTCAGCCGCGAGAACATAAGCTCAAGCCAGCACCAACATTTTTGCAAAGGAAATTGTTGTTCAGAATCGTGTCTGCTACCCTCCATTTCCGGTTCTTATAGTGGTTCTGGGACACCCTGTATTTTTAGTACATACATTCGTACGTTTCTTTTACATAAATCATTATATATTTCAAAATATTGCGGATATATAACATTTACTTATTTTAAAAATTAGTTGTTTTGTATTTAGAAGCAATGTTAATATTTTTTTTAGCAAGGCACAAGCCGACAAAAGACGATACAATACAACAAATACAGCATAACTGGGATTGAAATGATGTAATACAACATAAAATGAAATAACACAACGTAACACAAGACAATACAACATAACATAACATAAGATAGCATAACACGACTATAACACGACACAACATAGCACAATACAAATAAAAACTAAACATATTCTGCTTATCGCCAAATCTGTTCTCAAACAATCGCCCAACATTTTGGCAGCATTTCCAATTCTATTAATATTTAATAGCACTTATAGAATTCTTCCTAAAAATTTACAATCAACGTCCGAAAAAAATCACAAAGTTCGCCTAACTTTTGCTTGTCGTAGTATATAGATGAGCGCACCTACTTCATCCAACTCATGTTCATTTATTGACAGGATGTCTCCAAGTTCTGATTAGGACTCGGAACAGCCACAGTCTCTTCCTACATCTCAATACTGATCGACGTATCGTAAACAAACGTTATACCATATTTGCGAACGATTCCGAGCGGAAACGTGGAGCTTTGGCTCAAATTTCCGGAATTACGACGATCATGCATAGCATACCCGAAGGTTTCATGCCGTAGGGCAAATGGAACGTTGCGCTACCATGAAACCATCCAATCGTGGGATTTAACAAATTGAAAAAGTTTTTTGTATTCTCCTATTACGCGAAATTCGCTGGGAAGATTAATTAACAAGTAACAGAGCTCTGTTGATTTTCACGCAACATTTGCTCCAGCGTTCACTGATGAAGTCCTTTGAATATTCTCCTCTCCTGCGTTTAATTGAAAAGTAATTTGAATTTTCCAGTTAATTATATAAACTGTTAAATAAGAACTATTTAAAATTGAGTAATATTTTAATCATCACTTTTCGATACCACTACGTTTTTCTGTCACGCTTCAAGCTTGCCATTTATCGATTAAACAATTTTAAAATTGTTACAAAAGAATCGTAAAGTGATGTATGCGGTTATTAAAGTAGACTATAATTTGTGTGACATAAATAAAGCAGGCTCTCTGTTACAGATAAATAAACAATACATCATAGCTGTGTAAATTAATGATGAATGTTTTCCTCCTTGAATAAAAAATATAATATTTTAGATTTATTAAAAATGATTTCCATATAAATTATGATGAACAGTATATCTTCCAGTAAAATGCGGCATAAAAACGTAATACTATTTATTATAAGCTATATCCATTGGTCTCACAATGCAGAAAACCTGAAAGTTGTTTAAAAATGCTTTCTTTTCATCAAAAGTATACACTATTCATCCAGGGTAAAGCATTATTAAATTTGATTACATCGCTCTTTCAAAGACTCCAAATAAACAAACAAAAAATTCGCCACTTCACAAAGCAAATCGAGGACCGCAAAAGGTCCCGTTAACGTTTCAGGCAACATTTTTAAGTTCAGGTGTTCTTTTTAGTTTGGATGATATTTTGAGAGGACTCGTTTCTCAGGGGGTCCTAGCGCTTTTTGGACGTTTTAAAAATATACACAGGGAAAGCTTAGAAAGTCTGTCGCATAAGTTCCACGACGTACCTCATTGGTTCTTGATGTTCCCCGTACCCAAAATTGTGTGTTACTTCGAAATTTCTGCGTCGTAAACTACGAAGCGGGTCAGATCTAAACTATACGCATACCCTTCAGTATATAAACTAGTTCACGGTCCACATCTGTGGACATAAATACTGTGCTCGAACGTCCTGTGTGGCCTATAACCATTTCGTAGCAATAAACATCTTAACTTCTCCCTTAAATATTATGCATCTTCGTTTCTGCGATGCATCTTCTTTTAACTGCAGAAGAACTTTCGAATTCACCCCGGAGAACGACATCTGATGCCTATTCAGGCGCATTTCTGAATAGAAATCATTCAGACCTAGGTGTATTATCGCTTGGGAGTCTTAAGACAGTTGCTGTTTTTAATACAACTCTAGTATTCACGTATATCGTGAATCGTGATCTACCCTTGTTACCTGATGTAATTATATATAGTTATTTATTGTTAGTTATTTGGTACGAGAGTAATTGGTTTCATCATTTAACTAATTTAACTCACTAATAAAATGTATGTTACATCTTTAGGATATATTTTATAATTGTAACTACAGATTGTTTTTGTATTTGATTTTGTTGACTAGCTACGGCTGTGAAATTCCACTCAATTGAATTGCCATACAAATCAAATATTAATATTTGCAATTTTTTTTATTAAACGTAATAATACATTTGTTGTTACATTGCTTTTCCTCTAACATCTTGGTTAAAGAAACCATTTTTTTTTAGTAATAAAAGCAGCAAAAACAGATCAACTTTTACCATTCATTGTGAATTTTAATAATTTTTTATAAGAAGAGTTAGTTATGGTATGTTCAATTGTATAATTGAATTAATTCAATGAGTAATTTTCCTTAGAGATGGCCAAAATTGTATTAAAATACTAGATAACCAACTAATAGTAATTTAGTCGTGACCTTTATTTATTTGAACAGTTACATTTTGTATTTGTTTATTGTGAAATATTTCATTTCATACTATAAACTCGTTGTAATACGTTCATTGTTTGAATATAATATTGAGTATTTTATACGTATATATTCAAAAGGAATTTCCAAAAGAGACTTCAAGATTTTGTCTTTTAACAAAGAAATACGCCTGTCAACATACTCATGGGGAACACTTAATCGTAATCATGTGTACTTTCACTTAAAAAGTTAAAAATATCGAATCTATTCCGTACTATTTATGTTTTATTGACAAACAAAATCTTAAAACTACTTTTGGAATACTCTTTATAATCAAATATAAACCAACATTAAGTATAAATAAATTCTAATTTTAATTTAGATACAAATTTTACCCATCTCTGATTCTTCCTACAATCAAACTTATGAGAATGCATGTAACAACTGTTCCAAAACTTCTGGGTGTTAGTGTACCAGTAGGGATACCATTCAGTGAACTGTGAACGTGTCAAATTAATCCCTTTCGAATCAATCCCGTTCGTATCGATGATTCTGCGATGCAATTCAGTTTCAATATACAGGATGATTGTAGAAAATGTGACAGGTGTGCGAGGCTCATTTCCAGAGGAAGACAAAGAAACAATTGGAAAACAAAATTGAACATTGCGATGGGAGCTATCTTTTGATATTAATTTTATTATACTTACAACGAAGTAAATGCAATATATTCTTGCACCTGTTTTTTAAATGCAGCCATGCATTTTCATTTACATATATCGATTCTGCTCGTCATTCAGAATATACATATAAGTCTAAAAGTACGACATGCATTATATTGAAAAGGGAGTACTTAGAGATATTTCATATTTTATGTTAGAAAATTATTTTGTTCCAGGAGGTATTCAAACTTTCTATCATGACAGCCTAAACCTTCCCTAATCGCTTTTTCAAATTTTTCATTATTTTTTTTCATTTGTATAGCAGTCAGACTCGAGTAATTCAAGTTTTAAGTTTAATTTTTACATCCTGGATAAACACAAATGGCTACGAATACACTTTGCTATCAGGTTTCTTGATAATTTATAAAAGATCTTATGGAAAGTAATTATCATAGCGGTTATTGTTGAAGTAGACATAGTATAAACTTACGGTTTCGAGCTGCATGTATTTCAACGCTGCAGTTTCTGTAACATAAAATCGAGGATTAAGTGAATGCAAATAATATAATAGTGAATAGAAAGTGATCAATGCCGATTAGACAAAAACTAGGTGGTCATGTGTTACTAACTTTATTCATATTTAATACTTCAGCGAAAGTAAAATTTGGTGTGTCTAAACATTATACTGCCACTTTAATAAATGCTTGTATCACCTAAATATTTATCAATAGATTTGTTGTATTCAGATATTTAGTGTCACTACTTACTATCTGATGACCATCGAATTTAATTTTTTGCGTATTTTATGGATTCTATTTTTTACGTTGAGTTCTTTTAAGAACGAATTTGTACATTTTTATTAATTATTTTGTGTTTTCTGTGTATTCTTCTCAGATATCGATTTGGTTTTGGGACCCCAAAACATTTTCTAAAACAACTTTTAAATTGAGTGTAGTTTAGTAAATATTTTTTCGTTATGTTATCAATTTCGATTTCAATGGGGTTCAATATTGAAAAGTATTTTTGTCTTGTGAAGCAGATTACAGTTTTTATTGATTCAATACATGTTATCCTTTACGCAGTTTCATACGAGTAACTGTTTATCCATGACCATCTGAAAAACTATTCCAAATTGTTGACGCCCAATTAAGGGTGAAACGCGCTCCACAACCGCAGTTTTTTAATACGCTGCATTCTACGCAGTTTGTAGAATTCCAGAAATGCATGTATTTTAAAGCGTTTTACCAATATTCCGACATTCTTCTTACATTCCCGAAGCTCAGTCTGTCTGTTCAAGTTAATTTGGTATGTAACTTGTTACTCCCCATTTAACAGTTTGTAACATTGAACAAAACAGAGAATGCGAACCTGGAATTACAAATTAATTCTGACCGCTAAACGCATTTGATTGACTTCCCTTTGTATTAGGAACAAGCGTTGTAATATGCATTAATATAATGGCAACAACATACATCAATGTACACATAGAACATCATTAACCCTTTGACTGCGGGATGACTTTTGTTGAAAATTCTAAGACGCGTAGAGGTGTGAATTTTGAAAAAATATCAACTTATAGGGTATGATAAGGCGGAACTTTTTTATATTTACAGTTTATTTATAAGATGTTTAGTATTAAAAATAAAAATTAAAAGGTTACAAGACCTTTTTCCTGAGATCTCGTAGTGGTCTAATTCTGTTGCTGTTGTCATAAAAAAAACAATAGAACAGTCGAACAATCGAATTTGAAAAAAATATTAGCTTATAGGATATGATAAGGCGGAAATTTTTTATATATACAGTTTATTTATAAGATGTTTAGTTTCAAAAATAAAAATTAGGGAACTTAGAAGACCTTTTTCCTGAAATTCAATTTTTCCAACGATCTTTTAACTATTCAATTTTTATTTTCGAAACTAAGCATCCTATAAACAAACTGTACATATAAAAAAGTTTCTTCTCATCATCCCCTATAAGCTGCTATTTTTTAAAAATTGTTTAACGAATGCAAACATTTCTCTGAACCCATTTCTCGAGGGCGTATACATATACGCCTTTCGTAGTCAAAGGGTTAAGGAAGGAAACCATCTTGGAAGCGTGAAAATCATAGTTATATTCAACAATCTTTTTTTCGAAAACAATTGACTTAATAGAAAATCTATTCGCTGGCGTTTATCATGCACACATTGAGGAATGAAAAAGTAATTTTCATTCAGATTTTTAAAATAAAGTAGCTATATTGGAGCCACTACACGACAAGTCTTTTTCCGAGTCGTGCGTATTTGAAAAATGACAACATTTTTATAAATAATTTTGTCGCATAGTATAATTTTTTGGTGACCATCGCTCCCAAAATCAAATAGTTAGAGAAGCGCTCACTTCAAGGTGTCAATTGCTCATGAGAAAGAATGATCTAAAGAAAGGATGACGATAAAAATTTGATAACTTCCAAAAGAAAACGCAACCAGACTTGGATTTCGTCCAAATTGTTGCGTCACTTGTCTGTTAGGATGAACGTTATTATACCCCTTTCATCGAATAGAATGTTTCACACTTTAAGTGCCAGACATACTCATGAAAATATTTATGAGACTTGAATTTTGTCCTTATACAATTGGAATCCATACTATCCAACATTTGCGATAGTATTTATTTTTAGAAAACAATCAAAAGTCACGAGTCCTATCCAGACTCGTTTTCATTAACACCCGATCTTCAGAATTAATTTTTCAATTCCTTAGTTGAAATCCCTGTTTCTCATATATAGGTGACGTGTTTATTTATAACGCAATTGCGCTAGTTCATCGGAGAAAGCAGTCTGTCGAAAATGAACGTGGTCTCCCCCATAATTTTCCCAAACTCAGCGGGAAAAATAAATGGGATTTATTACCCCGCTCCCCTTTTCTCGCTACTTATCTTCTATGGTAACTTCTTGGCGCCTTCTGATTTCCATTCGTATCAATCTTTATAGGGAACGCGTGATGACACCAACTTCGACGACCTCGAAATTTACGATAACCCAGGAAAATCACGTTAAAAGCTTTTCCATTTAAAACAGAAGTTTCACGACATAAAACTTTGCCTCGGGTTCAATTTTCCTCGGTGTTAATGACAAAGGTAGAAAATATTAGATGTAGAAATTATTTATATGCCCTCATATTCAGTTGCTTCTAAGTATAGTTTAAATAAAAATGTTTATTTGACATTTTGTTACGTTAAATTACCAAACTTTCAAATTGTTAATCAGATTTCCATTGTAACGAATCTATATACATAGAAGTCTCAACCTGATGGTCATTGCAATTTATCTATATATATAGAGAGTTCAGTAGCCCACAAATTTTTATTAGACAATATATTAAGCAATATTACAACAAACTAAAGATAGCAAAGTGTCGAAAATGATATCAGTTTATATAATATTATTATTATATAGCATAATTTTATTATAATTATTTATTATATATATAATAGAATTTTTTACATATTATTATGCAACGATTGAATAAAAGTGTCAATAAGTGTTTAAAATTATATAATTCTCGACACTTTACTATTTTTACTTTCTTTATCAACTGTCAATCATACTGTCAATTTTATTTATCTTTATACATTTTAGACATTCAATTTTATTTATCTTCATACATGCATTTGCAACTGCATCATAAAATATTTGCAGAATTACTGCATAAAGTGTACAGGCCATTTAAGAACAGCAGTTACAATTATAATGGTGTGACGAAAAGCACAGAAATAGAAAGAAAAGTCTAGGTGAGCACAGGTTAACAAACTGATTGTTATCCAAGGTATTCAGCTTTACAATTTCCAAGCTGGGTTTTCAGTTGCATATACCGTGCCATGATTGATAGTTGAAGAACGCATGGCCACTATATCTTATTGTAAGCGACCTCGGCATGTATTACCAGCGTATCCATTAAAGTAAATGGTGGCCAGTTTGAACGTCTACTCTAAACTACGGTTAGTTTGACACTTATGTTTGCTTAGATATTTCTATTTGTTTCTATGCGAGTTCCATTAACCAGTTATCGCTTTAGCTAGGTATTATATCTCTGTACCAACCATTTCAATAGTTATTTTAAGGAGTTTTTAACGTAAAAACTGTGTAATTTAGAAAGTTCAAATTTGAATACCTGAATATGTATATCTAGACTGAATATATATAGTATACAAATATTTAATATATGTCAAGATATTTCTTGTAAAAATTGTTTATGTTGAGAATGACTGGAAAATGACGTTGCATAACAATTGTCTTGAAACAGTATTTTTCAGTTAATAGGTAAGATGATTAAAAAAAAAAGTGACATGTTCCATTATAAAAATGTTATTTTAAGTGTTCGTATGGATGCCACTTATTTGATTGATCTGCTATGCTTGATTAGTGCAAAACTATTGACAGCTGTCAGTAATCGTCACAAAAAAAAAATCTTACACAGAGTGCCGTTGTACGTTTGTGACAATTATTACTGAAAAAATTAAATACACTATATAATTCAACAATTGGAACGAATAATTTTGAATATTTTTAAAAATCATTATTATGGTCATTACAGTTATCGTAAGGCAAATGTGATACTAATTCCAAATACTTGGTAATATATACAGTTACTATTTTTATTTTTATTAACGTTTATTTAAAATTATGACATACTATTATCATCTATAATTAATACATTCCGTTACTTAATTTGGTATATTATAATTTGTTAAATACATGAAACGATTAAATGAAATTCGTAAGTAAAAGCAGTGTAACTATTTATTACATTCGAAGGAATGGCATAAAAGGAATATTTATGCAGACGAAATCGTGTTTGTAATAATTCAATGTACTCCATTTTGGATAAACCAGTTCCTTCGACATTATTAGTCGTTCACAAATTTCTTAAACAGCATTACTTGCATTTGTTGCATATTGGTTAGAAATTAATTAGAATGGCTTCTAGTAGTTTTCTGCATAATTGCATACTCTATATAAATGTATATCACTAATAAGTTCGTAGAGGGATTTATAGTTGATAATATTACTAACAATAGCCTTATTACCACTTATTTATTAATTAATACAGCCAATAGTTAGACTGCGGATTTTATGTATTTATGACTTACAATAATATGGAAAATATATATAATATATGCTGAATATATTCTATAATTAATATAATAATATTTCGTTTTCTATAAATGCATATAAAACCTTTCGGTTATGTTTAGCATGTATTTATTATATCATCTTTATCATAAACGCATAAAGTCTGCAATCTGCTAACAATAATACCTATAGTTTCATGGCTATGGAGTTTCATAAATGAAACGAAACTGTGTTTATCGCATCGATGAATGTCTTCAGTTGTCTTGTTTGCGGAGATTTGAAAAAGAAGAACTCTACGTATACTACCCTTATCTCGAAGTGTCCGCATCCCCGGTATCAGGTGTATCTGTTTACTTTCAGGAAATCTCGTGTGTTTGTGGAAGATGGATCGATAGACAACATTCTATCCGCCTATCTTCGCGAGGGATAGAATAAAATACCTATTTGCAGAAAGAGCAGCCGAATCTAAAACGTCCGACTACTTATGTGAAGCTCGGGAGTTGACCGACCAAGATCCGTATGTTATTTGAATTTATTTCACGTTGAAATATTTGCCAATAATTTCACTGAGTTACAATGGGACACGCGTCACTTTTCAATTGGTCTGCCAGTACACGTGTTGTTTGTTTACTTTCACGTTCCCTTCATGTTTATTCAGGTATTCATGTACGTTGCAAAAGAAGCTTAACCGTTCGCTGTTTACCATACGGTTTAAAAAAAAAAGAAATGTTTTGAAGGGAGACGGTAAAATGACCGAAACGTGCTCTGCATTTTTTGTTTCCACACCTGTCCGTACGAAACAAAGTTAACTTTTGTCAGCCACGATTCGTTGAATATTATACGCCATTACTATGCGGAATTAGAATGCAACGTTTTCCTACCGAGGCTTTGAGATTGTATTTTTTAACACGGGATGGTTGTTTTATGAATGTATCCATAAACACTAACCAATATTAATGTAGATACATTTTTTCTATGAATAAGTAAGTTGCAGTTTCTCCGAAGAATGGATTAATTTTATTGCATATGTAAATTAATTTACATTGATATCTCCAATCTTATTATAATTACTATATAACTACCTAATATAAAAAAGAATTCTCTGCTTGAATTCATACTATTCGAATCCAATATGCTCTTTGAGCAATGTTCCCTTTACTTTGTGAGTAAACTGAAAATAACATCATTTTCACTTTTTGCTTACTAATAACTTTCTGATTATTAATTCTTTTTTAGTGTTTCGAAAGACATTCATCGAACAACGTAAATTTACTAAATTTATAAATTCAATTGCTTGAAGCTTGAAAACAGACATGATTACAATTAATCCATTCGACCAGAATAACGAATCAAACTCGTGCTGTTATCACAATCATTTTAGAATTTAAATAAATTGAATTAAGTTTAGATACATAAAGAAAAAATATTCATCAATATACAATCATTTCTCCGTTTGCTAAACTGTTTTCTGTTTGTAAAATAATTAATTCTGGAAAAGAATTGTATTCTACCAATATATATTCCCCTCAAAAGAGTGGAACATTGCCTTAGCAAGATTTTTTATGGCACTATAAATAATAGAGATTTTCAAGGTACACAACATTAACAATCCACCCTTTCATCTACTATATTTTGATTTCCTTTTCCGTGTTATTGAAATAGAAAATTGCAAGATAACATGCATTTTTGCATGAATTTATATGTGTAAACTGTATAATAGATAACAACGTCTCCCCGGCGCACGTTGTCTCCTTAGAGAAAACATCTCATAATCAGTACAAAGGGCCAATAAAAATCTTCTGTGGGATTGATTGATAAATAAATTCCGGTGCAGAAAACAAATAATACCATCAAGGAACCCCCTACAGGTAGCAATTTTTAATCTGCCTGGTAAATAGGAACAAATGTTAATCATATAAACTCAACTCAATATATTATATATGGAGTAACTATTTCGGGTCTAATTAAAATTAGACGTGACATTTCCGATATCTCGATCTTGCTCGAATTATCTGATAGTTTTTATTCCAATTAGCCTTTTATTCGCGGCCCAGACGAAATCAATAATTTCGACCATTAAATGTATTCGGCTGGCGTCACAGTTGGCCTGTTTTCGCTGTTTCGGCAACGCCTAGAAACAACTCGCACAGAAATCAATTTTTCACTAGCTAGATACGCCCTGTATTTGTCATAAATAACGGTGAACGAAGTGTTTCTATGAAATTTTCACCGACGTCCGCACCTTGGAAATCACATTCCACGCAGGTGAGAGATTTACTCCATCGAAAAGTCGAAGCGTATGCGTTATATTGTATCGCGGACAAGAGCCCATACGTTCGTCCCTGGACAAATATACATCGGGAATATACGCTTAAAGGGAAGGCTGTGAATCTTTGCTAGTTCGGTCTTTTTTGCACGCGACTACCTACAAATCATGGATTTAATCGGACTCACGTTCCCGTGCCATCGCGCAATTTCTGGGATAATATATCGCGTATTGGCAGCAGAGACTGTTATAGCCATGAAGAAATCAATTCTTCGCATGGATTCGCACGAATGACTGGATGTATTGATGGTTAGACTGTAAAAGTGTCACTCATGCTATTTAAGAGTGACTTGGAACCGACGAAGCGTTCACGCAGATTCGAATAAGTCTCATTCTTGGTTCGTCATTCAATTGGGAGCAACATACTTGAAAACAGAATAACGAAAATTTCTATTTATTTTGTTGAATTTATCTAATAAACTCTGCATGAAGTGTGAAGTTAATCTTCTGAGATGAGTCTCATCTTGGCTTACTTAATAGTTTATTTGATAAGATTTAACAAATTTTGAAACTGATGGAACAATAAATTGCATTTAAAGCAATCTAAAACAGTCATCTTCTGTAAAAATGTCGCGAATGTTGTCAAAAAGTTCCTTGTAGTAAACAAAAATCATTCATTTTTAATAAGGATAAGGAGTAAAACAAGAATACGAATCGTAGGGTGCGGGATTGGTCGCATCAGAAAAGCGGTCGGCTGTGGATCCGAGGATCGTGGGTTCGGATCTCCGTGGCTTATTTATTTTTCGTTTAGACCTCTACATTATTATTCAATAAAAATCATCAAAACCAAAACACTTGAAAATAAAACAAAGAAAATTTGTATTTGTTCTGTAACATCTACACAATAAATTGTGGATAAAGTGTATCGTGATCGTAAGTACGAGTGAATCGTGTGTAAGCTTTAACAGATTATGCTTGAAACTGATATTAACCAATAAAAATATGCTAAGCCATGTTAAAGAGCCTATTAGTAAATACAGAACCCACTTTCTATAAAAGTATCACTAATGATGTTAAAATGTTCCTTTTTGTAGAGAAAAGGAAATTTTTAAAAATCCTTTTATTTTATTCTTAAGCATATCTTTTATCCTTATGTAATTATTCAATATAAAATGTATATATAACAAAAAAATGTTCAATGTGAAACAAATTTATATTTGCTGTGTAGGATCCATGGGACAGATTCTACGTATATACAGTGTAAATTTGTTAGACTTTTGGATCATGTAACATTTCAGACGACAAGATGGTGTTTCGTCTTGGATCTACTGTGGACTCTTCAGTGAAGCTTAGCAGATTTTCCCCGAGACTGATCAAACAATAAATAGCGTTTAAGGCAGGATCTACAGAGCTTACCGAAGAGTCTAGTAGCTAATCCTGGACGGAACGCCATCTTCTCGTCTTCAAAGAAATTATATACTCTAAGAGACTAACAAATTTATAGTTCGTATAAAATTTATGTTATGAATCCTACAGAGTAAATTCAAATTCTCTTTGTTTTATTTTGGGTGCTGTTAGTTTTGATCGAATAATTAAACAAAGTTGTAAGACCTGTTTGAAGACTGAGTTAATGAGAAGAGTTATTTCATTATATAACAGTTTTAAATAAAACGCAAAATAACTGTGAGTCTACTGTATTATCCAAACTGAACGTTTGCATTCCTTCAGTAAACCATGTACAAAAAGTTAAAATTAGAAAGTATGATGGTTTAAATTGTCCAAAAATTTATGAAATTTAATTGCATTTGTTTTACACAGTTACAATATAGATAAAAGAAATAATTATCTCATTCTAGTCTAAGAGATCTGCCAAACATTTTTCTTAAAAAGTTTCTTCATCACATAATAACAAAAAAGAATGAAATGTTAAAGATTGTATTAAAAAATATGATATTAACGATTATAATAAAACTAGTGATAAATATAATAGTTAGTCTCCAAATTTAAAATCAATCAAATTAAAAATGCTGTTATGAAAATTACAAGTACAACAATTAACATCCACTTTAATTCGCTTAAGCTTAAATAATAGGAAACAAACTTTAAATCTATTATTATTTTAAGTCAGAAGCTCTTTAAATTAAATCATTTTTAAAATCTGTAGAATATAAGAATTTTACATAAAATTTATACAAAGAATTTATATACAGTTGGATTGGAATATTTAAAGTGAAATCATAGTGTAACAAATTATTAAGATACAATATAAACAAAACTTTGTAGATCATAAATTAAAAATAAACAGTTATATATTCAAGGATTGGATGTATCAGAAAAGGAAAATGTGAAGAATTGTAAACACAAATAATATATTGTTTCTTTAATAAATTAAATTAAATCTCTGTTGTATTTGTATATTAAGTTGTATATTAAGTATATTAAGTATATTAAGTTAACATTCTTTTGTAATATTTGTATATTAAGTTGTATATTAAAATAAGTTTTGATTAAAATATATATTTAAATCTTGAACAAAAATGAATTTTGGCTGCGACAGCTGCGTGTACCTTAAAAACAAAATCCTAAAGCCTCTCTTAGAAAACTCTTTATGATCAGCAATAATGGTAAATGTGGTACTTTGTCTGAAGAAAAATGCCTTATAAATATTCATAATAAGAGTGCTTCATTTGTTTTTGCCACGATATCGTCGACAATCCAAAATGCCTGCTATCAACGAACGGAAATCAATTTCACGTCCCTCAAGAGCGCAGGTCACATAGTTGAGAGGATATTTTCACCGAATCGCAGGTGCGCGTGCTTCCGCCAATTATCGCGCGTGCAAACAGTAATTCTGTTTGCACCGGCACGTATCTCTTGTTAGAGGCACGAGAACATGGTTAATAATTTCTCAGAAATAATTATTCCGTGTTCTGCCTTCTCTCTTTATTTATTTTTTTTACCCTTTTTTCACTTGAGCTCCTCTGCAATCCAAGTTTACAGCGTGATAAATGCTGAATGATTTAGCGGAGCACTTTTTGGTAAAAGGCTATCAAAAATTCATTCCTCTTAAAATCTTTTATAAGCTATGAACACTCTCCTTTTAAAAGTACAGTGAGTAACTTTTATATTTCAACAGTTCGAAAAGAATGAAATAATTATGGTACATATTATTTTAAAAGATTGATTGTAGATGACGGAATTCTAAAGTTAATTTATGAAATTTTCAATATTTCTTGTAGAATGAATCTCAAACAAAACGATGTCTACTTTTAATCTTTCCTTAATATTCACGTACTTGTTATTCACGAAACTTGTTATTTTATTAAAGAAAAAGGATAATTTTGAAAGTTATAAATAAGGTTCTTCAATCAAATTACTGTCATTTTGATAAAAATCGAAACTCCGAAAAATCTTTCATCTATTCAACTAAATGTTAACATCCTCTAAAAGAATAATTTGTTTGGTACGTTTCAGAAGAGATGTTCAAATGAAATTTGATGTATCTTGGTCATTTTTAAATATTAGATTATCCTATAAAATTTCTTTCGTGATATTTTAAGAAAAATATATATATTACGTTTAATACTTGTTTTATAAAATTACGCTTTCTTTTGAATTAAAATATGTATTTAGATCTTGAAAAAAATACTTGAATTTTGGTTATGATAACTCCTTAAAAAATAAAATCTTAAAGCTCCTCTTAGAAAACTTCATTTTCAGCGATTACTAGGAAATCATAACATTTTTAGCTTCGTATTTAACGCAATTTGAAAATACACTCTTCAATTAACTATATCTCCTTCATACTTGTCGCATGAAATCGTTCAACCGAGTTTCTGCGCGTCTTTTGTGTTAAAACCTGTTACACCTAATACCCTGCAGTCACCGTCGATGAAAGACGCAAACGGTAGGCTAATTGTTTACAGACGCTTCTACTGATATGCAATTTAAACCCCGCAACGGAGTCTAATTAGTTCCAGTCTATGGAAGGCTCGTTAAGTTGAAAAAAGAGATAGCATCATCGACATAATTTCGTTAAAGTGTCCTGTTTTTTATGTGATTTCAAAAAATGAATTTCTTTGTTTGTTGGTATACGTTATATCATAACCATTTTCTTAGAGAGATCATCCATTAATGGATAATATATTGAACAAATTAATTAATATTAAAACTACTTAATTTTTCCTTTGTAATTAAAGGAAGGGAGTGTAAACTAATTTGTCAATCAAATTAATTCTCTGTTAAAATAATTGTCCTAAAAAATTGCAGTAGAAGAATTATTTATAATTAAGAAAATTTAAAAGAATCGTGAAAAATTCATGGGCCACATTAAACAGTTTGTTAGTTTCAATGTTAAAAAATAAGATCTAAAAGCCCCTTTTGGAAAACTATTTATTAAAATTCTGCGTAGTTATTATTATACATATAACATCCAACGAATCGTGACTGAGAAAAGTTAACTTCGTTTCGAATGGAAAATTGAGGAAAGAAAAATGCCGAACACGTTTCGGTCCTTTTACCGTCTTTCTCCGAAACATTCTTTTGTAAACCGTGTGGTCAACAGTAAAAGGTCCAAAAGTAAAACGTTCCTTTTACAACATAAAAGTAAGAAGACAGAAAACGTTGATCAAGCAGCATATTAAGATTCGAATCGTAGAAAGTCAAGTCGAGAATGTTTGTTTTTACATTAAGTAATTATACAGTAGTTGACATAGTAGTATCTAGTAGTAGTTATGTAGTAGTTATATTACAATGACAAATTTTAATGAAAATTTATTTAATTCCAATTAAATATTGCGTCACTATATTGTTCTGTTTTTGCAGAAATTGCAACCATTTATTATGTAACGAAATATATTTTAATTAATTTTGGTTTGTTAATACTTCTGTAAACGTACGCTTATATACAAACTAAAATTAATTAAAATATATTTTGATTATCTCTGATTCATGGATTTATGGTACATAGAGAAAATATGTATGCTTGATAGTAACGATACATTTAATACTACATTTGTGTCTATTGAAATCTAAAAAAAATCTAATTTGAGATCTAAATAAGATCTGATATTGGGATCTGAAAAATGGTTAATAAACAATTCTAGGTACCCTCTTTTCGACCTATCTTTGGCTACTTACAGAATTTCTATTTTCTCCTTTTTCCATAGAATCCTAATGTTGAACAAATACACAGAAGTATATTCGTTAGTGATCTATGATGTGATCGTACACGTTCTTCCTTTTACTTTGATCAAGAAGACCCATAAATTTCGCCAGGATAGGAAAGCAGTCGTTAAAAATAGTTCCATTTATCTCACTCTGCGTTGCGAGTCTGGAAATCTAAGAAGTTCTACCTTTTTTCTCAGTAAAATATGCAGTTGCACTTTTCTTTCTTTTTTCAGTGGGAAAATAAACTCTTCTTTTCAACAAAATAATCCTACTTTCGGTTTAGCTTTTCGTTTAATTAAATGAATTATTTCGTAATTATTTAATTACTTTATCCAGTATTATTGAATTTTCTAATTTCTTTCCTAATTTGATGTTATTGTTTTTGCTACTACCATTTCTGTTAAATGTCCCTAATTATAATATTAATTTGATCATAATAAACGTTGATAAAGAAAAAATTGATTCATTTTCTAATTTCTTTCTGTTAGAAGTGAAGCAAATAACTTATTTAGCTACAATCACGGGATTAATACAACTCGGTAAACAAAGCTATCGACGAAGTGTACAAGTAAGTAGCGAGAAACGGAAGTGAAATGGCTTTATACAAAGATACCATCGTATTTATCTCATATAAGGTTTCTGTCATCCACTATAGAGTAGCTCTTTTTGCATACCGTGTTTCCTTAATTAAATTATGTACTTGAGATCGTGTAGTCGTGGATATCATGATGTCTCACTGTATTTATCTATTTGACTGGGTTGCTACGTGGCCTTCGCTGTATTATTCGTGCCTTCTACTTACATTATTTTTTAAAGTATTCATTATTTTTCATCCATTTGCATCTACTAGATTTAATCGGTTTAACTTTAAACTTAATCTTATTATTTCACTAATGGCTCATTAGGTTAATTCTATTAATATTTGCTGTTTTATGTCATCCACATTTTAATCTCTTTAATCGTATCAAGTCCTTACGTGTTTTTAAATTAAATCGAATTTATTAAATTAAGAACAGTTAAAAGTTTATTACAAGCAATTGTGTAATTAATACATTTTTAAACTTCAAATTTCGCATATTTATTAGCAGATTGAAAGGTGCTTAATTTACAAATAGAACTACGAATGTTATTAAAGTGGAAACGATGAATAATTCAATTCTTTTAGTATTGTAAGTATTATAAATTATATCTTCATAATCATTATATTCATCTTTTTTTAATGCATTTAACATGAAATTTCAAAATTCTTATCAGCAAAATGAAGATATTTATTTCTGCAATACATATATATGTACGATGGAAAAAAAAATATTTTGCATAATCACAAGGACAAATTTTGACAAATAATAAAATACAGAAATTCTTATACCGAGAGAAACGAAAATTAGTTACTGTAATTATTGATCTTTGTTCTTGAAATGTATTGGATATTTAAAAAATTATGTGTTAAAGAATCGTAAAATTTAAAAATCATCAAATAGGTACAATATACAGTCAATGTAAGAAGTATTCGTACTCATTTAAAATAAATGGTTTCTGTAGGAATACTTATTACACTGAGTGTACATGTTTACACCTGAACTATTCAAATTTGTTTCTCCATCAGGATACACAATCCTACGTACAAACGTATAAATGTTTTAAATTACTCTTTACTTAACACATTGTTGACCGGCAATTTTACACAGAAGCGACTTCATGTCACTGGCTATTATTTCGTAATTGAACGTGAAATTAAAACAATCTAAATAAACTCTAATCAACTTTATTTATATTTAACCAACATAACGAATTGAAATATTTTACATACATATCTCTTGCATAACTATACATTGCATTCATACATTGAAATAGATAATAGAAGCACAAACACGAGTTATACTCGTGATCGGTCAACAATATATTAATATACATTTACATTCGTTCATCCTGAAACATAACTTCGTTTCACAATTCAAACACAAATTTTCACCTAACGAATAACAAATAAAAACTTGTTTATCCATCGCTCATCACCCAACACTTTCATCCAGATAAGAATTCCGCCCATCCCCGAATTATGGTTTCTTTAGGCAGCTTCCTATCGCTCATCGATTCGATCTTCTCTTAGAAACCTCGAGTCATCAATCACGTCGTCTCGTTGTTAATCACCCCATCTGTTTACAAATTGTTCCCTCGATTGAGCTACCACAATCGTTTACCCTAAACCTGCCCGACGCAAATCGTCTATTTAAGAAGAAAGGAATTTTAACAAAAGACTCCTCCGACGAGTCACTTTGTTCCACGGCCGCTCTCACCTTCCTGTCGTCGAGACTTTTTGCAAATGGTTGTCCACGGAGCGAACAGGTTCACGTACGAACAGAAAACCATTCACGTGAGAGCTAGTCATTGTGTCCTAACAGGCGATTCTCGTAGCCAGAGTGTGACGACTATTAAGCACTCGCTGTAATGGCGCGCAACCGCTTTTTTTTTTTCAAAGCATTCTTCTGCAGCGGTAGGCTTCAACCCTTCGCGCCAGGGGCTAAAAGCGTTTGCTGCCCGAAGCTTCACCTTCAGTGGATAAAATGACGCAATTAAGGTGCGCGAGGCTATCTCGCCGAGTGACCAATCGGATGAAGCTTGCCATTAGACGCGAAACGTGTCGTACGACTACCGTATTCAGACAACCGTGAATATATTAACGGAAAACTGATTGAATGAAGGATGTATTCTACTGTAAACGTCCAAAAGGAGAGGCTTCTTTGATAATTAAAAGAAGGAAAACTATAAATTCTATTAGGAGTAGAGATTAGTTCTGTGCCTTTATACTTAACTAGCTGCGCCCCATGTCTGTTTTGAGTTTGTACTGACCTTGAACAGTTGTATCGATATCGCTCGTCCTAATTAATGGGACCAATAATTTCCTGCTTGTTTCGGAAATTCTTTTTTGGTCGATTACGTACAGCGATCCGAAACATAAAGCGAAATCATCCATGGATTGGTTTGATAATCGTTCGATTAACTTGTTGGATCGCCCCCCTCCCCTCAATTTCTTGATATTAATGTTATGTAGGTTCTTTCAGAATCTACTGTGTCAGTTTGTAACCTCTTGCGATTGTATTTCAAAAAGTGTAACTTAAAGATTTAACCTTCGGCAACAATGTATTCTGCTATATGCATTATCTATTACATATTTATTGTGTACGCAGCAAAATAATCTCTATATTGAGGTTCTAATTGCATTAAATTAAAAAATGTAATATATAAATTCCAACATTTTAATGTAAGCGATGCTTTAATGGAAACAAGAATCGTTTATAAATAATCTGCTTGCGCACTCTAAAACGTTTATAAAATGTAATGTAAAGTGAGTAACAACTATAAATTTTTGAAATACCATAACGCTTGTGACGGAGGGGAAGAATCGCCTCCATCGTTTCTCTGGATTCATCCCTGTGTCAGAATTTCTGATTCAAAAACTTTAAAGTATTTCGAACATGAAGTCTATTCAAATAACTCTGAAACTGAACAGTCGGTTAACTATTGAAAAGCATTGAGTATCATTTGTCTCGTCTTTATGGTCGCCTAAAACAATACGCAAGGGATGGTAGTTCGAGAAAGGATCCTAATTTCAACTTGCGCTACCTAGCTCGGTGTACACAAATTTCAAACTGAAAGTAGAAGTTACTCGAAACAATTGGAGCATCATTCATGCAAATAGTTGGTTATATAGGGTTTCTAAAAGAGACTTTAGGATTTTATTTCCTGCTAAAACACCAATGCTATGGAATGTGTACGAATTTTTTATTTCAAGTAAAAGTTTGAAATGGTTAGATAAATTGTTTTGGTAAGAAGTACCAGCAGGAAAAGAATAGCTTTCTTTATCTAGAATAATCTAGATTAACGCTTTGTGTCGGACATACTCATGAAAATATATATGAATTTAATATTTTTTTCTTATATAATTGGAAACTACATAATCTAACATTTCGAGTAGTATTTATTGTTACAATCCCATCAGAATTCACAAACCCTGTTCAGACTTGTTTTTGTTAACACCTGATTTTCACCATTTATTCTTTAATACCTTATTGATAATTTTTGTCGTCCATATGTAGGTTACGTCGCGATCAACGTGTTAAATATTTAATTTAAAACGAGTAGCAAATTAATCTATTTATTCTGAGACAAGGATTCATTCCAGGAAAAAGAAAATACAAAATATTACAGAAAAAACAGTACAGGAGAAATACATTACTTAAAAATGTATTAATTATTTCGATATTTTTTAAACATAATCATTTAATAATGATGAAATAACCTAATATTATAGAAACTTAGATAAAATTTCTTCATATTAGTCCTGCTTACGATAACAATATAAAAGCTATTATACTTTAAGTATACTTCATCTTACATTCTAAAGTGTCTGTATTTTAAAAATAGATGCTTTGCAAATTATGTCCATCAATTTACTTCTTAACCTCCTTAAGGATATTGACACTTATGTGTACATTATAGAATTACAAAATATGCAATATTAAAGTGAGATAGCGTAATGATTGCTTTGGTTTGTGAGTATTTGATTACAGCAAAAAAATCAATTTAAAATTCGTCCCTCAAAAGATTAAGTTTGAGACGCCCTCAGCGGCTGTAGTTGTGCTTTGTCGCAGCTGCAGTACGGGTTTGGCGAACCCGTGGTTTCCGAGCTCCTTGTAAGCTCATTGGGACACTAGAGAATAGAGTACGAACTCAGAGAAAATACAGTGATAAGAATTTAAAAAAGAAAAAGAATAAAAGAGAAAAAAGGTTTTTACGTATATTTTGTAAGGAATGGTAACACAATATTAGAACAAGATCTAACAATTAAAAATTGTTAATCTCACAAAAAAATACCAAGAAAATGATTACTTTTCTAAAACACACCAATTTATTTAACAAGATTCAATGTTAACTTTAGTTAAGTCGTGAATAATCATTAATAGTCGATGCGACTCTAAACTTGTATTTAAGAGAAAATCTCACCAAGCTACGATATTTTATAAGTGATAAAACAAATACACTTGTTTATTTTTTATCAAGTTATTTTACAATTTTTATCTAGTTACAATTCTCGTCCACCTCAATTCTATTCACTTTTCATATTCCAAGGCTAATAATGAGTCAATTACCCTCGTTTAAATTACGGAGGAACATATTTCAACCTTTCCCCGTTAACCTTTTCTTCTATTGTATTCCCCGTACAAGATCATTCATTTCACTTTTGTTCCGTACACTCAGCATCAGACTAGAACCTTAATTTCAGGAGAAAGGTAACCTGTTCCGCTTACGCGACAACGCTACAACCGACATTTAGTTTAAGCCTTCGTTGTAAAAGAATACAGAAAGAAGGCGGAAAAATCAGAAAAGTCTATTGAATCATTCTAATAAAGTGTTTAAATACTAAATTTGGATATCTGCGAAACAATGTCTCGATAAAGAAGAGATAGCAGTACGAATGAAAATGCTTTGCTTGGATAACAGACGTTCGAATAGTAAAAAATTCCGATGAAGAGGGGTTTGAATAATGGAAATTCTACTCTATCCGATTTACACTCCAGACACGAGATCCTCCAACCCCCATCCGAGCAGTCTGTCGTCGGCTGCGAAAGCGTATAAGCTCTATACGCTCTTGTCTTATTTTCCTTCGACGTAATCCTCGTGAAAGTGCGGTATAGTAGAAAGTGAATAGAAATAGCGCCACGAAGGAAAAAGAACGCGTTTGGACAGTATTACGATTTAATAGCTTAACCCTTAACACTCCGACTTTTCATTGTGAATATCGACCGGCAACTCCAACTTGTTCTCATCGGACTTGCAAGATTTTAAGTGTCAGATTTTAAACTACAAAAAAAAAAACAATATTGTTTTTTAATCTTTTATAGATTTTGGCTGAATAGTGTGTGAGGTTCTTGGCTTATAAGGGTCTACTTGGAGTAGAACATAGTATACAGGGTGGAACTTATAAAGCGTTAAGTTTATTAAACCTTCGTTGGAAAACAATAGAAAAATGAGGAAAAATCGAAAAAGTCTTTTGGATCATTGTACAGATCATTTACAGTCGAATATCTCCGAAAATATTGGTTATACGCAAAAATGTTTCAGATGAAAATTGTTCAATACCGAGGAGGACATCATGTGGTGGACTTTTTATTTTTCCTGGTGGACACTCCAAGGTAAGGTGAAGATCAACTCTCTTTTTTTAAATGGAGTGATATGTTTTTTTTATCCACCATCAAATAGTGCGTTTTAAGACGAATTCAACGACCTATGACTAAAGGTTATTCAAGGTAAAACTTGCAGGGAAATGAAGAAAAGGTGTGATGGTCAGATTTTATATGTATAAATCTAACACAATCTGAAAAATATATGCAGATCTAGAAAAAAATGCAGAGTGGACGAGACGTTGCACTATCTAAACTACGAAACATAATTATGTATATGTATACAACTTACTACTACTTACTTTTACATCTTTTTCTACTTTCTTGTAGTTTTTTATGGGGATTACATTTACATCGACCAACAGCTGATGTGTTTTTCGAAAAATGAAACGAACGCGAATCCAGACGTGTCGTAACCGGGGTGAAAGTCCCGGTCCGTAGGTAACGCTGCACACCGAGCTTTTTCTACGCACGCGAAATAATAAAAAGCTGCAGTAAAGCTGTAAAAATCACGTTTCCCTTGTTTACGATACGGGGAATTTATTATTAAGAGCCTTAGTACGACCGGTAACGGTGTTCCCGAGGGTACTTTCCTCGGCTTCGACACGGAATTATGAATACACGAGGGATTTCAACTATAATGGAGCGAAATTATTAGCAATAAAGCTTAGAGTGTAAAAATCAAGGACGTATGATGCAGTCGTAACGGTCCACTAATTTTGAAAATAATTTTGCTCGTGTCTCGTAAAAGTTTCGGTAATTTAACACCCGATTGTAGCGTTTGTACGATACTTTTACGAACTTTGTAAAACTTGGAAGATTTGCAGATTTTGTTAATGCTTAGTAAATATTATTATTTATAGGTTAATTATTTTTTTCTTCTAAAGATATTTCACGACGAACAATGTTGTACGTTTAAACAAGTAGATATGTGTTAAATCTGTACAGTATGGATGCACTTATGTAAAACAAAATAGTAATATTATTATATTATAATAAATAATGAAATATTGACACGAATTTATTATATATTTGTTCTCCATATTAGGATATATCATATATCACATATATTATATATGTGCAATAAATTCAAAAAATTTACAGTTCAATTAGTAATCTATCGTGCGTCTTGAAATATAATGCAGAAAATTGTTCTAATCATTCGTTTCCTTACTTTTTGAACACGGAATGTACTTAATGGTTCGAAATTATTAGTAATCCAATTTGCAGTATAAAAATCATTGACATATGTTGTGATAATATTATAATGCTATCACGTAATCTAACATGTAATAATGATAATACTATAACAAAATATTATTTAATCATATTTTTATTCAATTATATCGGGTTACTTTTTAGTTAGCTATTCATACATTCTTTGTCACTTATTTTAGAAACCAAAATATCGTTATAATCTCTATAATTTGCCTTATTACATATCTATCATACATGTATGAATATATTTACTATTTGTCGCACTATTTTCTATCTTTTATCGCATTATTCTTTCAAATTAAATTGTTATGTTGTTCTTGATGATGACCAAAGTATAATGATTGAAATATAAACAAATATTTGAAATGGATCTAGTTTAAATAAATTATAATAACGACAACTGAAATGTTTCGTTGAAATGTTACACTGGACTACACATGTCCATATGTATGTTTTTACAGTAGGCAGGTTATCAATTAGGAATTTGATAAAAATGTTGCTGTTCATTTTTGCGTATTTTATGGAAAACGTGTAAATTAATTTTATGGAACAAACGATATCAATTTACGGCTAGTAACCTGTACAGAGGCATTGTAATTAATTATAATTTAAATTGCCAGAAATAAAATAGTGATATAATTAATTACCATTTTTTATTTATATTTTGTACATTTGGACGTAATGTGCATGGTGTACTTGTTAGAACAAAATAAGAAAATATCCAAAAGATAATTGGTAAAGCTAAGGAAATGAAATCTATTTTCGTAGACATTAAAAGTAAAAACTATTCAAATATACCACTCATAAATTATCATTGAAATACCAGTACAAATATATTCTTACTTTCCACAGTATTAATGAATACTTTAATTAGATACTAAGTAATATTTTTCTAAAATATTTCTGTGATTAAAGAAAACTGTTACTCTGTCATAAAAAAACTAATATTATATTAATCTAGCTACGTAAATATTAATGTGTTGTAATGTATTTAAAGTAACTGCAGTGCTAAATGAATGTGCATATATGACATAATAACTTCAAAACAGAGCTAACTTAGTACTTTCAAATTCTAAAATGAGAAATATCTTAATGAGCTGCAGCACTAAAAAGGTTCTACCACCTATGTGTATCTGGGAAATTACTGCTCCAATTTACGTTACCTTTGATTTTACATGTTTCTCTAGTGCTCTAGATTTCCTTTCCACCGTGTACTTTTCCAGGATAATTTTATTTGAACATTTTCTAGCTGAGACTCTTTCTCTATATTTTGTTAAATTCTTACTTCTTTAAAATTATGATGTAACAATTGTAATATATATTATTCGTAACTCCAATAGTCTGTTGAACTATATCATACCCTTTTTTCTAAATTTTTTCTCAAAAAACTAAACTGGTTTAAGAACAATAAAATAGAAAGATGTATATATTTCATATAATATTTTATATACAAGATATATATTAGATATATGTGTCTTTCTACTTCCTATTTATTTCATATGTAATATACATATCTTTCTATTTATTGTTCTTAAACCAGTTTAGTTTACATACGTTTAATTAAATGTAGCCACTATCATAGCAGGTAATTCCATGCTGCGTATCAGAAAATTACATAATTGAAATAAAATATCTAGCCTCCTTTTAATTTGCATACTTAATAGATGTGGGGAGAACAAGGTTGCACTCGGTAAATATATATGTAGCGAGCGTGAAATGTAAGGAATTTGCATTTAATGGATCTTCAACGACGCCTTTCGAGCATGTACCATTCAAACATTACGTCACGTAATGAGGAAAGTGTGTTCTATGTTGAAATTTTCACAAAGGTAAACTGCCACTACAGCAATTATTAATGAGATGTGTAGGGAAGTGGTAAAGGGAAAAATTCAACCGCGTAGCAACTAAGTAACAAGCTGAATCGAGGATGCCGTGAGAAATTCTGTCAAATAGAAATTTTGCACTGAAAATTGCAAGTCTTTGCAGTTTCCGAGACTACGAAACGATTTGCATACATTATCGTTTGTTTGTCCAATCACATTTCGTTTATGTGCCAGAGATGGGTCAAATTTTATTCGAATGATAACCGATAGCGTTACTTTTTAGTTTTTACTATAGCAAATATTTCATAACTCATGGAAATAAAAAAGATCCAATCAAGGTATAGTAAAAAAATACATAGAAAATGTAGAATGAAATTTATTCATATAATGTTGTTTGTCAAGGAAATGCAGATTAGAAATCGATGGAATATGCATACATTCAATTTTATTTTGAACAATTTATAGTTTCCGTTTGGTTTTAGAATACTTATTATGGTATGGTTAAAACTACCGAGACAAGATGCTGTAACTCTTTATTTATTTTAAACTGTTTTACTATTTTAAAAATTGTTACAAATATTACACTCTTCAAACAAACTTATACTCGACGAATTAAAGAAATTCGAAATCATAATATCCCTACAAATATTCCCCGTAGTACCGGAGATAAAAAAATGCATTGAATATTACCATAAAAGTAATAACGTTAATCTCCCTTCGTACTTTCACTTTTTATTTGCAAAAGAAGTGAGTAACCGACTTTTCGATCGCCCTGTGTCGCGGGAAATAATTCAAGATTCGACGTTGTATTTTTCCTATTTTGAATTTCGCGAGCCTTCGCGACTAAATTGCATCTCCTTTCGCTCCTGGTACCTTCTTAAACGAAATAACCTTCTATAACGTCTGGAAAACGTAGAAATGAGTTCCGTCCGTTTACGTTGACCGCCCGTGCTGAAGCTGTCATTCTGAAGGCCGCGATGCGGCATCCTTCCGTGTCCAAGAGCAATTTCGCGTTTTTTCGATCTCCCAATTTTTTATTCCTGGAACCGCGTCTTATAATCAGCAATGATTGCATCGTCTGTTTCAAACCTGCTACCGGTTAACCTGCCATTAGTTCCACCCTCTGAGCGCTACTCTCCCAGAACGAGCATTAACGGGTTTTTCTTTTTTTTTTCCAATGAAAATGACAAGTTACGACCAAGAGAATCAAGCATCAGTGAGGCGTGCAGCAAATTAACTTATAAATCACAACGTAATGACGCAACATGATTCATAGCGATCAATGTAAGACGAAGGATGCACCATGGATGTTGCATAATCTTGCAACAGTTAAATGTCTGTCTGATTGTTGATTCTACTCATTATGAGATCAGTTGGTACTGTTGGTAGTTTGTTACAAGAATGGTTTAATAGGTGAACGTTTCAAAATTAAATTTGGAATTATCTTTCAGCAGATTGAAGAACATCAGACTGCAATTGTGAGCAATTGTGTAGAAGTGATAAGTGGAAGAGTGAACAAATGGGAAAATTCAATAAAACCATAAGACGAAATTCTAAGGAAATCATTTATTATTTCTCGTCAAGCTGTAGGATTAAATGATAATTTTAAATTGAATACATGAGATACGTGAGATACGTTTGATATATGATGTAATTTCTTTTTTCAATTTCAAACATTAAGTAATTTTTATATCGAGTTGAGGAATAAGTTTTGTTACATTTTGTCGAACAGAAAACTTGCCCAATGGATTGTAAAGTGCATGAATGAAACTGCAATTATGAGCAGAAATGACAAGTGAGCAAATAGAAATACTTAATAAAAACTCAAAAAAGATGTTCCTAGGAAATCCCTTATAATATCTTATCAATACTGTAGGATAATATTGTAGGATATAACAATAATCTATTGGGTTGTCCAGAAAGTTCGTACCAATTTCTAAGAAAAATTCAAAAGCATGTAATATATATATACATGTATTTATTGAATTAGATAGGTGCCATTTTGTTCCACAACCTTTCCACTTTTTAAGGGATGTATACATGTTATTTGTTTTCAACCATTTCGATATATTCAGACCTGTAAAACCTACCAAAAATCGACATGGACTTTCCGGACAACCTAATATATAACAATAACCTTAAACTACGTGTAACGATAATCAGAAATTGATGGCATGCGAGACATGTGTGATATACTATGTAAATTTTTTTTAATTTCAAACCTAATTCTTGTATTGAATTAAGGAATAAGCCCTATCACATTTTGTGGAACAATAAAGTTGTCCAAAACGAATTGTCTTCTGGTAAATTGCTATGTTTATGTTTTATAGCTTTCACCGTGCTCTTTTATTGTTACTTCCTTAACTTCCAATGTTGTATTTTGAAAATTAATGTTTGTAATAAATATTAGGTTCTTGAATAAAAAATGTTCAATTTTGTAGGAAGAATTTAAACATCCGTATCTTTATCGTAGATTAACTGTATTATTCAAAGTAAATACTAGCAGATTCGATGTATTTTTGCCGAAGATGCACAAGTGCATTTACTTCATTTTTGTAAATATTTTCATTCCTGGTCGCATAGAAGCTTTCGAATTCGTTTTTTAATAGTTGCTTCCTTCTTCATCGTTTTCTCCCTTAAACATGATTGAAACGTTCGAAAAAGTGACAGTCGATTAATGAAGATTCGCTGAATTTGTTATTAACCCTTTGCGTGGCAAGGAGTACCGCTGCTCGAAGCTGTAAATGCTATAACTCATTTTCTGGCATTTCTCGGATATGTACAAAAATTTCCTCGAGCACAGAAAGCGTTAAAGTAACATTATGAAGCATCGCGTGTCGGATCGACAAAAACGAACATCCGTGACATCTTATTCTTCCCGAGTTCGATCATGTCTTCGATGCTTCGAAGGTTGTTTCTGTCAGTGGTATGACAGCCAATAGTATTACACACGGTTCCTGGACGGGAATTGTAATCTGAGTGACGCTCCGCGGTCGAGACACCCAACACAGTTTGTCGAGAAGTGGTTGGAGGGTCTGCTCCGGGAAGATTCTCGACAAACATCTCGAGAATTGGGAGAACAGATTGGACGCGACCGCAAGATAGTTCTCAACCACCTGTATGCAATGAGAAAAGTCCAAGGACTCAATGCACGCGTGGTACACAATCTCACTCAAAGCGGAGTCTCGACCTAGAAGCGGAGTCTCGACCTAGAAGCGTCGTCTGTATCAACATTCCTATCTTGGTAGCTTCTGTACCATCTTGGTAGCTTGTGTACCATCTATGTATACTGCAGAGTCGAGAAGATGGCTAGGGAAATTTGAATGACTGTCGGGTGGCAGGGAGACTTCTATCCACACGCATTATCGGTATTGGTTGACCGATGACACGTAGAAGCCTATCTTGAAAAAGGAAATAAGGTGCTCTCCTTCAGAAGTTCATCTCCATGTGACTAGGGATAATAATAAAGCCTTTGGCTCTGGTTGAGGTATCTAAAAATTTACGGCAGAATCTGACATACATTTAAACATTCAAAGAACAAACAAAGTATAGTAAAGTTGGATAAATATTAAAATTGTAGATATAAAATAAAAATAATAATAAAATAAATAATACAATCGAAAAATGTAAGGAAATCCAGCGCAGTTATCAGCGTAAGCTAGATACAACATTATGAACGAGATCATGTATATCTTTTAGAAGATGCGTTTAATCTATTAAATACAACCTTTGATTTAAGGCTTTATATCACAATCAATTGGTGGCCAGAAGGGATACTAGAGAATAGAGAAATAAGAGAAAATTGAATGATAAGAATACAATAGAGACAAAAAGTAAAAGAGAAAAAAGATCTGTAAATATGTTTCGTAAAGAATAGTAATAAAGTCTTACGAAATCACGATCTTTTGTAAATAGTAAAGTATATATCATAGAAAAAGTGCTAAGAAATGTTTGATACATATTTTTTTTTTATATCAGGTGATATTTATACGAAAACTGCCCTCGAAGTTGCCAATGAAACGCATATTTAATTAAATTTCTCAAACACTGATTCCGATAGAAGAAAATGTTAAATATGAAAGAAGGTTGGTTTTTACTGACCAAGAATATGGTCTGAATAAAAGTGATATACATATATAAGTGGCACCACTGTAAACAATTACATCTTATTGGTTGCTTTTCAGATTCTTGTATCTTACATTATGCCGCAAATTTGATTAAAGTAACATTTGAATTTGTTTTGGAGGAGGAACAAATTAACGTTTTTTTAATAAAGCTATTAAACTCCTACGGGATTATTAGCAATATGCACATAGCTGTGCATATTATCAGTACATATATACATTTACATTATAATATATAAAGTACAATATAATACAGGAAAACAATTCCGAAAAAGAATACAAAGATATGAATCAAGAATACTAATAATATCAAGAATAATAGGCTTATAATTAAGGATATACACAATTGTTTTTCAGAAATTTGTAAACAATTAGCAGCAGTTAAACATCAGGCTTGTACAAAAAAGCATCCACCGTATATGCAGAATAATATCCAAATAAATTTAATTGAAGAATAATAATAGTCACTATGCTCGGGAAAAGAGTTTGCTGCTTAAAATAGACTTGTCTTATTAATATAAATAACTGGGTCAAATTATCACTTGCTTGTTGCTTTAAATGTAAACGTATAACTAGTTTTGTCGAGGATGCATTCTGGTTTATAAATTCGCTTGAGAATTTAACATGCAAGTAGTTCAGTCGAGAATGCAAACTGGTTTGTCCGGTATATAAGATATTCGCATGGTATATATATATTGCATGTCAAATGTAAGAAAAATAATTTATTTGACCTTAACGTAGTATTCAATGAAATGATGTAAGTGAAACTTGGTAAACATTTGAAATATGGTGATGATCACTACAATTTAATCGTTCCTTTTTACTTTAAAGTTGCAAAAATAAAAATTTGCGTAACCATTGAGTTTGAACAATTAAAAAATGCTTTAATGCCGATACGCTTGTATTTTGTTTTTGTTATCTTAAGCATCGAAAATGTATTATTTGACTACTTAACTAGACTATATTAATTGCAATCAAATCAAAAAAATATATCGAAACATTTTAAATATGTTGATTAATCCTTCCTGTACATACTTTTGTGAAGATTTATTGCTTCGAAAAATAATCAAAAATTTTCTTAGAAATCTTCATAGTGACACTTTAATCTACACATTTTAAGAAGCCAACAATTTTAATATTGAAAAGAGTGATCTATCTTTCTAGGTTAAAAAATAATATTTGTTGGTTATAATTTTTGTTACCAAAGGTTTTTAAAATATTTTTACCAAATGATATTGAAAAATTATTAAATTCCCAAAGTTATAATCGTGTATATCATGAGCCATCCCGTTAGGCTGATATCTTGAAAATTACTATTTTTTTCGGGTTATTAAAGGCACATATTTCGTGAAAAAATCGTAGATTTAAATTTGAAATGCCTCCATTATGTAAATTTTTGTCTAGTTCACGCTGTAACCACATCCATAATGATTAAAATAAAATCATATTCGTGGAATATTATTTGAAAAAAAAAGCAGAGCTAGACAGTTGACAATTGTTGAGAATCTTGTATGCGTATGTATAATTAATCATATCAAATTTAATAAGTTTATGTAAAATACTTGGACAACAAAAAAATCATGAAAATTATCTCGAAACCGGCTTTTAAAAAATATCACCTCAAGACCTTTTTCGAAGAGAATAAACTTTACACTTTACATCATCCAATCAATGTACTTTCCTCGTTTACCATCGAAAGTTGTACACCAGGTTTAGTTTCTCCATAATCAAGACTCAACGTGAAACGTTCCTTTTACTCCAGCTCCCACCTAATTGCATCGCCGCAAATATTGATAAATTTCACTTCGCAAAGATGAAGGTCTCTCTTTTCGTCTGTGGGAGTGCCAAGAAAATCCCCCTAAAAGCTATTTCCAGATGGAATGCGTTTCGCGTCTCGAAACGCGTTTTCTTCCGCGGAAATCCCGCGTCGCCTTTGCTCGCATACTAATTCCCGCGGTTCTATCGCGACTTTTCCCCGTCGCGTCGTCTGGTTCTTGAACTCGGTTGGGATCGATGAACACGAAGTTCTCAGCACGCGACACCCGACCAGTACACGCGTATTAGCGTAAAAGGCTTTTACCCCGTTTCCAACATCCGTCGGCGTCTGCTTCTCCGTCTGCCTTCTGTTTCCACCGCAAAAAATCCGTTTCCACGAGGACACGATTTTCCACGCAGCGAGCAAAAGGGACCGGCCGATATTGTCGTTTCTCTCTGTAAACTCGACGATAAATTCAAAACAGGGAAAACGATACCTCTGCCTTCGCCATTCTTTTCATCCTCTTGCGCGTAACGGTTGAAAATGCACATCAGCTCGCGAAACTCGCGCAAGCGAACGAGCTTCTTCGCGTCAAGTATCGGATAGCCGAGCACTCCACGTTTCAGGATTTCTACGTTGGGCAAATATAACTTGGGACAGAATAAACATTCCAGCGAAACGTGCACCGTTATCGTCACTACACGTCGAACAAAGAAACGTACAGTGAGATATACTAGATACTATAGAGATATTATAGAAGCATTCGTAGTTCAGCTGCTGGCATGAATTTCTTTTTTTTTCGCTTAATAGGAGTTCAGTGTCATAATCAGCTCCAATGCTGGACAAAGTGATGAGACATATTATTTATTGAGTGATGTGGAGGGAAAAATTTCAAATACCAGTACCAAAACTAAACAAGTAGAAAATAAATGTTTGTGTAGAAATAAAACAGAATATTATTTGCCATTTGCAAAATCTTTACGTGAGTTAATTCAAGTAATTGCATTTTTAATTTACATTTTGAACAGCTTGCGGCGAACAAGACGAATGCAGAAATAATTATAGTTAAATTATAAATGGTTAGTTTTAGTTTGTTACAATAACACGTTTTTCTTTATTTTCGAGTTCAGACTTAGAATCATCGCCCCCCCCCCCCCCCAAAAAAAAAACCAGTATACCAAGTTTCATAAAAATTGTTCGAAAGGAACTCATTAAATATTTAAGTCAAAGTATGTTATTATAACTCGACATGGAATGGTCGGATTCGTTTGGAACAAAATTCAAATTGAAGAGCGGAATTTATACTATCTAAGAGATACTTGTTATCATTCATAAGTACTCTTAAACAATTGTTTCCTTTTAATAGTTCTGGTTCATATTGAATCGACTTGATCATTAGCAACAAAACTCGGTCTATCTTTAATCTTATTTGCGCTGTAAATTCCATTATGTAAATTGGAATCATGTAGGAAGTTTACAGTATTTTTAATGTGTTTTTGCAATTTTTGTCAGAGTCGTGTCCAGGTTCAGGTTGTATTTTCGTCTTTACTGTTCAAATTTTCTGCACTCGAATAAAATATGGTTAATTCTTGTTTATTACAGAAGTTGCAGTACAGCTACTTTTAAGAGATTCACTTTGCATTAGTTTCTTCAGAATTTCTTATGATGCAGATGCATTAAATTTGTTTTACAATTGATTACATTTCAAATTGAGCCAGTAAATATTTATTCGACATTAATTCTAAATTAAAGTTGATTCGTCAACTTGCGCTTTCCTACAGAATTAACTTAATATCTAGAATGGTCTTTCACTTTTGTGGTACAAAAATGTCATTAGTAAATACGTATGAAGACATACGAGGCACATCTGAAATCTAAACACGAAGCAATCGATCAAATCTCGCAATATTAAATTATCAAAAGAGCAACGCTAGCGGACAACACCATCGTCATATCACTGAAGATATATAGAATGAGTGTCGTCTGCATTCTACATTTCTACTGGTCTCTCAGGATGGGATAAAATGTACCTTTGAGTTTTGTCTGCACAGCTATGGCAGCTATAACTTTTCTGCATCCCTTTCCATTCTCCTCCTATGGAGTATTACGAGCACATGGTTTTAAAGGTAAGAGATTTTCGTTGAAGAATTATACCGTAGAATTGTGTACTAAATTTCAATGCAAATCCGAAGCTATCAAATGCTATACATGAAATATCAAAACAAGATACAAGTTATCAAAGTCTCTTAACACGTTGATCGCATCGTCACCCAGATGACAGATGACAGGACTCTTCAGTAAATAACTAAAGAAATTTATTCCAAAAGTGAGACAATAATGAAAATAAATTAGAAATAATGAAATAGGTACAAAAATTAAATACTACGAAAGATGTTAAATTATCTAATCTTCAACAGTCCAAAGACGAAATTTTAACTTTGAGAAATTTTCACGAGTGTTAGTCTGGCACCCAATGTGTTAAATACTGAATGAGATGAAGAATGTAGTCTTGGTCCTTTGGGGAAAGGAATAAAATATCCTATAAAAACACGTCTAAAAACTGATAGCAAAGGAATAGCTCAGCCAAGTGAAAATGGATACAGAGTAACTCACTCCAAACCTAGAGACTTCGTTGGAGTGAATTATGATGTTTGGGCATAAATTAAGTCGATTTCGTTCGGTGGACAGGAAATTACAATCACATATTTCAATAGAGGTACCCTCAATTTGTACCAACGCTTCGTGAATCTTCTATTGACTTATGACTGACTGAATTATGATGTCTGGCCATGATTGAATAACCATTTCAAAACCATTCATCGAAAGCATTTTGTCACAATGTTTTAGTTACACCTGTGGGAATATAATCAGTTTTGTTTTTTATCCTTATTTCATTTCAGTACATTCAGTTTTAAATAGTAAAATATGGAAATAACCACTAAAATTGTGGACAAAATATGTGCAATTAAATCTCCCAATAATATGGAATAGCAACAAATTCAAATAATGATAACTGACATAGGTCGACATCAAATTCCATATGTATTTATTTGAAACAAAATAGTTCATCCCTGAAAAGGTTCAGAATTGAGTTTGTTTTAATATACAATTTATTTTAGTTATTTATTGTTACACGATGACTCAAAGTTTTAAATTGAAACAATCACCTTTCGAATTAAGAGAATTTTATTCAACGATAAATGCTGTATTAACTTAAACAAAAAAATACAAAATTATTACAGAAATTTACATTCACGTGCTATAATAAACAAAAAAACGAGTAATTTACATGTACAGAGAATGCAGTAACACGTTCCAGCAGGTCCACTTTCCTTTTTTGAAAATGATATATAATTATTCAGTATATGACGATTAAAGTGCCATACATGGTGAGAAATGTTTTATGACACGCCGTTATTAACTTATCTTCTATAAGAACATAATTTGACCGCCGGTAGCCTATAAATTTCATTTTTTAAGCGTGTACTTAAAGGGTTAATCCAAAAAATGCATCTAATAGATAAAAAAAAAAAGTATTTAATAATGCTAATGTTGTAAAAATATAAAAAGTATTATTGAATTTAATTACATGGCCTTCTGCTACTGGTCGGTAAAGTGTTAAGCGAATATAATCATTTTCGCTCAAATACACCTGTTTAACGGAATAATTAAACATCGAACTGTTATTTACCACCATACACGCATTCAAAGGAAACTTTCGGATGCCCTCATTTAAATGACACTCCCCTCCTCTCGGCGCATTGCCATGCATTTATACGTACATATGTACATATGTGCAGCTTGCTCTGATTGCGAGATTTTAAAAACGAGCTCCCTTTGAAAATACGATCCAATTATACGCTGAGAATAAATCCGAAAAGCCACGTACCGTTGATAAGTCGTCGCACAATTCCCCCTAACGAACGATCAGTGATAATACCACGGCAAATTAACAGGCCGAAATAATTATTTGAATACAAATTACCAAGGGCAGCGTTCGAGCGAAAACATTCCACGCAAATATTGGACACGAGTGGGAAAGCTCGATTAAAGGCTTTCGCCGAACAGATTCGATGTTAAAACTGATATTAAACGACAACTCCGGCGTTTGACAATTTCACGAACACTAATCTTCGTAAGTCCCTCTCCAATTAATGATCGTCGCGAATAAAGAAAAGTTCGGGGCATTTATATGGGTTCTCAAATATTAATTATAGAAATTAATCCTGTGCTGTTATATTGCATCATTTATAATTTTAGTTTAAGTAGACCACCTGGTGGTCTAGATATTTAATCGTCAGTTTTTTATTTACCAACCTTCTAATCTACACACATATATATATATGTTATGCAGGGTATTTCTTTTAAATCGGAGTGGTTAAATGTCTCATAAGGGGATCAAGCTATCAAAGAAATGATTTTACGAAAGTCATTGGGTTCAAGTGCACAAATTATATGGTGTAAATTATTTCGTTGTAAGTAAAGTAGTGGGGGAAATTTGAGAAACAAATTCCTTTTTGTTAAATGGAACCTTGGGTATTTTTACCCATAATGTAGTAGCATTTGTTTACAATTAGACAAATTCTTTGGTCTGTAATACATAATCATTTATTGTAATATTAAGTCTTAAATTGAAATTTGAAGTTAGCCAATTGAACCCAGCCAAGGATAGAAGATAAATAGAATTTACTGATAATTATCAGTAAAGGAACAGTTAAGAATAATATTCAGAAATAAATAATAAAGAAGGATATAGGTGAAAGAACTAAATCGAATATACAAGATAAAATATTTTTAAACGAAGACGATCTGTCTTCTTTAAGAAACTTTTCAGAAGAAAATAACAACAAAATATAAATAAAGAAAAACATACAAAAATAATGCGTAAATAATGTACACAATTTTCAGCAATCTATACTGTACTTTCTGCACCAAAATTTAATTTATAATAAATATTGAACAGAAGCATGGTAATAAACCAAATGGGGATAATGATATTTTACAACAAATGCCAGATAACAAAAAGATAAATTGACCAATAAAGCGTTAAACAAATGGAGGCACTACACACGGAATTACTATCTTTATTGGCTACTTAGCTAGCAACCGCGATCAGGTTTCACGAAAATGCATACATCGATGTTAATCGACCGTACCAACATCGCCTTTTTCAACGTGTATTACGGTATTCTATTCTTACATTTCGTTTTCGTGTGTCGAGCGCATTCCTTTAACATTTCAAGTCGCAAATAGAATCGCAAACCGGTATAAAATAATAGCGTTCTGTTTTCCCCTTTCTAAGACGGCTTACAAAGAAGAATCAATTTAAGTTATTTATTTTCTGGATTACTTCTCTTGCATTCAATTTATTCCATTTCAACTCAGCTACTTGATGATTAATTGATTTATCGCTAAGAATAATATTTATAAAATATTAAATTCTGTTAATTTGGAAATTACATATAATCTATTGGATAAAATTCCAATTATATTTAATATTTATATTTATATTTATTAATATTTGTAACCTAATGAACTAATTATTTCACATGTAGAGTATGTTAAACTTGAAAATTATACATAATTAGTAAAGATCACTTTAATAATTAAAGAAAAATTAATTTGCTTATTGGATCGAAATACATTAATACAATGTAATTGGATTTTTAAAACACTTACACTGTACAAACGTTTTTCGATGTTAGATCAATCATAGAATTCAAAAATTTCATGAAATAGTTAAGTTCATGACTTCTGGAATAGCGAAACGAAAGATTGAATCCTTTGACACTAAAGAAACTGAAAGAAATTTAAAAAAGAAAATTGTCGTTTCAATAGAGATAGATACTATTCTTTATAACTTGAAATTAATCAAGTTAATTACTCGTTACCTATCAGGTTTAGGGCTAATAAAGGTCAATACTTTTTTATTCAGAATTCGATGCTTTACCATATTCTTTTATGATAAATGTAGTATTCTATTTTAAAAAACAAAATTTTCCTTCAAATCTCTGAAACGCTTCCACCTGTAAAAAAATTAATCCACTATATAGTGTACCCTTTTAAACCATGTAATTTTCATGAAAAACTTTTTTTCGTGCAACGCATACTTTGGAAGTTGTAAAGGTGCACACGTTGTGTGGACCACCCTGTATATATTCCTTTAGAACGTTTCGTTTTTGCGATATCGAGCATCCATTTTCAGTAATAAGAACATACTAGCGATCCTAGTTTAAAAAAAAGCAATATTTCCTCGATAAATGGCTGAGCTGAGAGGAAAATGAAAACGGGAGATAAGGGGAGCACACGTGTGGGTGCTTCGGTGTTTCATCTCCCTTCTCTATTTCGCGCTTATTTTCAGAGACTGGTGGCTGCGTGAAATGCGACCAGTAAATCCAGTGTATTTTATGCAGAAGTTTCCTACTTGTTTCACTGCGCTCAGCCACGGAGTAGACACTTGTTCATATTTTAGGCGTACACGAGGTACAGTAAATGTTTATTGCGTATTCTTTTTTAGCACCGCAGCTCTCTGCTGTACAAACTACAAAATTAGACTCGACAACCATTTCCAGGAAGGCCCTTCTGAAAATTCACTTTGTTGCTTCGTTTTAACAACGATTGCATCTTCATTAGTGTCCATACATCGACTGGGTTTGGAGAATTAAGAGGTTTGGGGTAGTAATGAAGATCTCAAGGACGGCATGTTTAGAGAAAAATGGATTTGAAACATTTTCTATGAAACCAAAATTAAGAAAAAATTCTCGTACCTCACTTTATGAAAAGGGCTTTCCGAGAGAGCTTTAGGATACAAATTTATATATTTACAATTTATATAATAAATATATATAACAAACATGTACAGGTACATATACAGGGTGTCCCGTAAGTGGTAGTACAAGGGAGTAGAGGATGATTCTACGTGAAAGATTGAGTCGACAATGTAGAATAAAATTTTGTCATGTGACGCTTTATTTTCGAAAACAATTAAATAATTGAACTTAATTGTCACCTTTAGATTTTTATTTCTCGGGTTATGTTAAGTTGATTGTGTACAGTGATGACATGACGAGCGTTGAACAATTAAAACAAAAAGTTATTATAGCATTTGAACAATTAAAATTGCACGTCACATTAGAAAACGTTCCATGAAATTTAATAAGGAGAGCACAGTTATTTACTTCGACAAAATTTCAAACTTATTTTTTTTTCGAAAATAAAGCGTCATGCGAACGAATTTTGTACTACATTTTCGATTCAAGTTTTTACGATTCAGTTACGGGACACGCTGTATATAAAAGTAATTCATATTTACACAACTAATATGGAATATATCAAATTTATATGATATTCAATAATAATAAATAATTATATACACATATTATTTAACATTTATATATTAAGTATACGTATATTCCATGGAAATTTAATCGATCGAAAGCAGTTTTAAAAACAAACTGGACCAGGATAGCAATACAATCATTAAGTAATTCGATAAACAAACTTAAAATAGACAATACAAAATTGACAGAAAATAGAGTTTACTATCTACCAATAAGAGAAAGAAACTTTCTCGTATTTACAGTGGAGAATCGTAAATCTTTAGCACAAATGGTCAATTGATCATTGATTTTATAGATCAATAAACCTCGGGATCTCTTTCCTCGTTAATTTTCTCATTAATTCCAGAAGTATTCAAGCGCAGGGTCAGGTACAAATTTTTAATCTATCCCATTTCGTTCAAAAAATCCAGTCTATCGATACGAAAAGTGAAAGTACCCTTTGTGGCAACGTTTCGACACCCAACAATAACACGTTGACGAGAAATCGCTCGAAAACAGTTTTAAAAACAAACTGGACCAGGATAACATTGCAGTCGTTCGGCAATTGAACGGCGCGTTTGAAAAAGTCAAAGCTCTTCCGTGGGCCATCGAATTTCGACATTCCTCGTCGATCCGGAGCAATTGCTGTCGCCATGGAACGAATGGCGCGCGCCGCGACTGTTTCTAACGAAGTGCAAGCACGTCAATGTTACAAATTGATCGATGGAATTTCGGAGTCCTATATTGCGAGCCTTTGACATGCAAATTGCGCTCGAGCTGTGCGAGTGGCGTGCGCGAGATATTCGCTATACATTCGTCGGGCTATCATATCGATTCGCCAATTGATACACCTACGGACCTTAACCCCCGTCGTGTCTAGCCACTCGAGGCCGATAGGATTCTCATGTTCCGCCTCAAAAATCCATGTATATGCACATATGGATGGGTTGAACGCCAAGAGGACCACGTCAAGCATCGAGCTCGAATTTCGATGAAAGTTTCACTCATGAAACAACCGCGGCAAACGGATTGACTTTCAGATTTTCTATTGTATTATCCAAACTGGATTATGCGTCAATCATCTACGGATTTCAAGATGCTGCAAGATTATTAAACCCCATCCACAATACAGGACTACGAATAGCACTAGGTGCTTTCCACACTAGTCCAATAGTAAGCCTATTAGCGGAAGGAAAAATGATGCCCCTGGATTAGAGAAGAATGAAACTGGCAAATAACTATGCATGCAAAATACCAGCGACACCCAAAAATTCAGTACACAATGACATATTCTTCATTAAAAACAAAAATATTTTTAACAACGTACAGAAACATAACATTCCTTTTGGAATAAGATTAGAGAGAATTCTAGAGAAACTAAATATATCACGTTCACAAATCAATCTAGAATCAACACAGGTGCCACCTTAAACAATACTTAACCTAAATAGGCAAAGAAATCAAATAAATTCAACAATAATTATACAAATCCATAGTAATATTAAAAAAAAGAACAATGCTTACATAGGAACAATAACAACAGGAAACAGAAAAATTAAATATCTGTTCCCAAAATAATATTCAAAAAAGACTTCCGAAATTTATATTATTTCACTAGCATTAAAGAAAGAAATACTAACACGCTCTACCAAATTAGCACAGGTAACGAAAAGATCCTTCAAGAAATCTGCAACCCCTACAACAGGCACTCAATAATCCAAAAACTGCAATATGAACTACATAAAAAAACAAACAACCATGTATCACTTATCACCAAAAAATCAGGAAATTCATGTTTGGAAGAAACTGAGAGACCACTAAATATAGACCTCAGTAATATTGGAATACCAAAAGGAGGTACACAGATTGATATAACAAAAAGAATCTTAGAAAAATGGAACCAAAAGTGGTTAATGACTAAACATACTGATCTTCGCGGGTCAAGAGAACATATATTTTCAAGAAATCCTGCTATTTCTCTGCCAAGAAAAGAACAAATTCTAATAACCCGATTAAGAATAGGTCACACAAGACTAACACATAGCCACCCAATTACAAAAGAAAACCCCCCATACTGCACAAACTGCAATACCAAAATCACAGTTAAACATATAATAGAAGAATGTCCATTGCACGATAATATACGCGAAACAGGAAGCCAACCAAACACTCTGAAGAACAGTTTAAACGACAACAGTTGCATACTAAAAATCGTATCATATTTACAAAGGACAAGATTAGCAGAAGAAATGTAGACCGCATATAGACAGGACACTACAATTAAATTATTAACTATTTTTTTATTATTAGATGTAAGAAATTTGTGATCTAAGTATATGTAATTATCTATGTAAATTATTTATGGCTCACATATGTAATTTATAGAATATAAAGAAAATGTAATCCACAGTGGTGGCATAAATGCTGATGCGACATTAAATAAATTAAATTATATATACTTTCAGATTTTATACGGTGCAGACATTAATCCTGTGCCTCTACAGGTTATTTCGTTAAAATAATTATATGTCTCATGAGAAGATGAAATTATCAAAAAAATATTTTTACAAAAATTATATAGAGTAATTTTGAATAATTTGAGATGTTTTAATTTATAGTTTTAAATATTAAATTTAATATAATTTTGTTGTAAGTGAAGTAGTAGAAGAGATTTAAGAAAGAAATTCATTTTTTTAAAGGGAACTATATATATTTTTATTCATGGCATGGTAGCATCTGTTTGGAGAAATTCATATCCTTATTTAATCATTTTGATTTAAATGAAACATTCTCTATATTCAATAATTTACAACTCTAGTCTAAACAGATATATTTACTCGTGATTTTGGTACATTAAATTACCCTCTAAATACTCAACCTGATCTCTGTTACATTGTATTCTATACATATTTATGTGTTATTCTTCTACAATTATTCTAACTACTTGTTGTACTTGCAATCTGTTAAAAGAAGAATAAATAAATTTAGTAGTGGACGTGTTTCGTCTCATTTTTCACGGTAATAAACATTCTTATCAAGGATATTATGAAAAAGATTCTCAAAATTTAATTTTCACGAAATCAAAATCCAGCGAACTCGTTAAGTGACATTATATCGAGAAATTACTGTATATTCTATCCATGTATTTGAAGTATATAGTTTAAGACTAATATGAGATATTACGGACTTCTTATGTAATTTCAAATGTAGAGATACCTACGAATACAAACCGATTACATTCTTCTCTCGCACAAACTATGCACACGTATGCGTGTACGACTTTACACACGATTACGTCCGAATAATTGAACGAATTTTGATGGAACTTCACATTTAAGTCATATGTACATTTCCGTATAAAGAATTTATTAGATTTTTAGCAAAATTATTCCATGGATAACAGTAGTTACATCTTGCAGTTCTTTCAATTTTTCTGAAATACATTCACAATCTGTAAACATTTAAAACAATTTTTTAAATCAATCTTAAAGAGAATTCAATTTTACATAATGTTAATTATCTTCTTTCGTATCCTCTGTAATAAAATTTTAAAAAGTGTCGAGACTACGAGATTTATTATGGCGTATTTCTCTTTAATTATATCGTAATTTTCGTTTACAACTCGCTTGCGAAATCGTCGAGCGCGTTGAAAGAATAACAATATATGCGATATGCTGAAAGTTTCAAGAACAAAAGCTCGATAAATTTTGTGCCCATTTTACAACCGTGCCTGGCCACGCGTTTCATTTTTAATTGTACACTCGTCGCAGAGTAAGAACTTCTGTCGAGTGATCGCGAAGCGTGTTCATTTGCACTGGTTGGCTTGTGACTTCTCCCACACTGCTGTCATTCGATCTACGTAGACAGAGCGACGTGAACGTGTGCGGTGGTACAATGACACACATAATTGAATGCATTCAAGCCGCTCGCTGCGGCTAAATGCTCAGCTCGTTAGGTAACTCGTTTCCAGACGTTCTGACAAATTTTTAATTACATAATAAGAAAGATTACACTGCCAGCGTTAAACGAATTAATTACGAGCCAAACGTCGACAACATTTTCTGAAAACATGGTAATGACACTGATGCCATCCTAGACGATACACATTTACTGTGGTTCGAGTATTTATAGAATTTTGAAAAATGAGAAAGAATATATGTATTATAATTTTATTATAATAGTATATATATAATTATATTAATAAACATAAATTACGTATTACTTATATACGTACTGAAATTTCGACCCTTAGATTAGGATTATTTTTAAAATACTGTTCAAAATATTAACGAAAAATGTTTTTGAATGATAATTTAATATAACTGTAATAAAGAAATTGAAAATGAATTGTGCGTTAGGAACTTTAAAGGGTCAAAGAGTTTGCCGTGACACAGAAGAAACTAAATTAAATTTGCTGAATAGTAGGTATACATAATGCATACACAGTACATAATTATGCATAATCCCCAGTTTATTACATTCACCGTCACATACATACCACATAACCTACATTTATTTTCAAATACATGAGTTTAAATTTATTTTTACTTTTACATAGTCAATCGCATTATATCGTTCCACCACTAATTACTACCTCCATAAGAGGGCTTATTTTTCTTGTTTAGAAATGATATCAGAAATGAATTCCACATATGGTACAGTGGAAAAATAATTATAATTACTAACATTTCTACGTGTTCGAACTTTAAAAACACCCAAAGCATTTGTAAACAACAGCATTAATCTTACATTAATTACCGTCGCTAAAAGTGGCTAGAAATATTTATCGTGCTCAAACAATAACTTGCTCGACGCGGAAAATTCGCAAACGCTTTTAATGCATATTCGATGATCTAAAATGGCGTTTTAAAATTCACAAACGAGAACAACAAGTACTCAATATTCCTCACGGCTGTGTTAAAGCAACCATAGAGGTTTACAGAATTTTTGAAGGGGACGTGAGCGTTGATAGTTTTAGCCAGTAATCGAGATTCTTTCTGTATGCAAATTCGTTGAGTGCACCGCCATTACGGACGTCACACTGCTGAACTTCCAAAAAGCGTGGGACGTCCGATGGGTTTACAATAACCAGCTGTGTCTCGCCGCAGTTACCACTTACTGTAAATTTCTCTGTATCGTGGTGTCCAGTAAATTATGCACACGGCAGAGAGAATTATTGAAATTTCCATCAGAGATCGACTACAGACTGAAACTTGCTGCGATAATTGCTTAATGCTCTGCTGAATCATTAAAACTATGTTATTTACATAGAAATAGATCCAACGAATGCTTTATGCAAAATAATTATCATACGACGTCGTTCCAAGTATTTTATTAAAGACCACTTATATTTATGGTTCTTTTCAATGTTTTCAACTGGTTCCAGTAGAACGATAATTAATCTAATCAGGGCAAAAAGCGATTGCAGAAACTTATTGTTAGAAACACTTGCAAACGATGTTCTCAAGAACTTGGAATTTATTCAGCTAGAAAAGTTCAAATGGTGGAGGGTAAAAAAAATTTCCAAAAAGATTCGTGCTTGAATAGTTGCAAAATGCCTAGAAATAATAAAATCAGTGAAATTATACAAGCATTAAATTATTCAACTTAAAATTAAAATAATTTCTTCCAAAGAGGAGTTATTCGAATTACATTTATTCTACATATTCTTTGGAAAGTTTCAAGTTAACAGTACTCAATTTCAAATTGAAATAACGTCTTAAACAACAATGTTATACGAATCACATTTATTTTACATATTCTTTGAAAGATATTGAACAAGTAAGGATTATTTGATACAATTATTTTTGTTCACATTTAAGTCAGAATGAATGATATGAAAAAATTGATTTTCCAAATCTTATTTTACGTTATTTAATTCAACGCTCAAAACCATGTAAGAATACTTAATTCCAAAATTTTATCGAGACAATTGCAGGTTGTTGATTTTCACGTAGATGATCCCTCTCCCCTCCCCGCCACTTACTAATTACTTTGAGGCATATGTTCCGTAGAATTTGAATAAGAAAACGAAAAGCTGTGACACAATAAAATGTAATATTAATGGCAATATTAATGCAATATTAATGGGATAAACATATTTAACGTGACATGTAATACTCTGTTTTAAGAAGATGGCTCTGATCATGTTCATAAATTGCAACGCTCTTTTAAAATCCAGACAGAATGATTGCACTTGCGTCTCATTATACAGGGTGTCCCAAAAATGTTGTAACACCTTGAAAAAGGTGGTTCGGGAGGTGATTTGAAACAATTTTTTCCTTAGCGAAAATGTTGTCCGAGGCTTCGTTAAGGAGATATTAACGGAAAACGTCGACCAATCAGAGCGCGCGTATACCGTTGGAGCGGCCGTGGTAGCGAAGGCTACGAGCTAAGCGGCCGCGTCCAATGTCCTTCGATGCACGTCGAATCGCTTGTTCGCGTACAAGCGCGGCCGCTTAGCACATAGCCTTTACTACCGCGGCCGCTCCAACGGTATCCGCGCGCTCTGATTGGTCAGTGTTTTCCGTTAATATCTCCTCAACGAAGCCTCGGACAACATTTTCGCTAAGGAAAAAGTTGTTTCAAATCACCTCCCGAATCACCTCTTTCAAGGTGTTACAACATTTTGGGACACTCTGTATAGGCTCTTCATACGTCGCTAGAGGCTACTTTTACGAACCGAGTTGATTAACAGTGACAATATGGCCGTCCGAACTTAGGTACCTGCAGCATACTCAATTGCGATGAGTTTCAGTATGTTTGAAAATAAAATTCAATATTTGTCAGACATTGAGGTAATGGTTATTATTTATATTATAGCAATAGTGTGAGGGCTCAAGCCCCTATAACCTGAACTTTTATATCAGTGATTAAATTTATTGATTTTAGAACAAAAAAATTGTCTCTAAAATTGTTTTGTCTCTAAAAAATTAATAAGTTGTGCAAATAAAACGTTTGAGTATTATCTTTTGTCAGTATTACAAAAATAAGTAACAAGTTAATTCTTTGTTAACTTCCTTCCTTCGTTTGAAAATAATATTGGAAATTTTGTAATTCTTATAGCTATATTCCATCAAAATTCTGAGCCAGATAACATATTTCGGATAACGAATAAATAATAGGCAACTGTAATCCGTTCTACATTAAACAAAACATCGAATCTAAATCATAAAGTGAATTTATATTTCACATTGAACGAATAGAAAGTTGTCCGTGTAAATATTCAATCGAATAAACACAAATAAATCGCTGTAGCGTGGTATTATTCGAATCAGATGCACACCTCTGCTTGTAACCAAGAGAAATCTACAAAGAAATTACTCTTCCGGTTACATGATTCATTAACAAAAACTGAATCTAATTGCTTTTTATACGTTTTATTACACCAGTTTCGCCAGCCACCTCTTTTGCCAAGTTACAATTTCTCTGGCGGTCATTGCGTGCTATAAATTCACGTGGCTACCGTTAAAAGTACAAGTCAAAGAAACCAGTCCGTACTTCAGACAGTAGTCGAACTTTTGAATACAAGATTTCTCTCCAAACTGGCCATTTCTTAATGGAAATTAGCTGATTTATATCCGAACAACATTTTTATAGATAACATGCTTCGTACGTGAAACCGTAACATAAGACTGCAAGTATTTGTTTACTTCTTCCTATAAAAACACCGGAAATGGGTCAAGGAGGAAACTATATTAGTCCAATTATTAAGTGTTTCTTGGGATATATTTTTTATAGAGAAGAAATTATGTAATGTTTTTATAACTTTGAAAATATTTTAGGTTTTAGGTGCGTTTTAAAGATTTTTCATTTTTAGATTAAGGGAAAAACTATATTAGCAGCTCAAATATTAAAGGTTCTTCGTGTTTATATTTTACACAGGAAAATTTACTTAATGTATTTGTAACCTTGAGAATATTTTAGATATCTTTAAAGTACATTTCATAATTTTTCCAATTCACTTCACACAGAAATCTTTGAGATATTGCGTTTTCTTTTAAACAGCATTTTTTTAATCCGTGCGAATGATAACTCAAAAATTAATTGATCGTTCGTTTTTAAACTTTATATACGTCCACTTTATTTAAATCCCTCGAATGTAAAATAAATAAATGGAATGATATCATCGTTTAAAGTGTGTTTTTATTGCTAAAAGAAATTATGAAGATTGTTCACTTTTCGACCTATAAAAAAGAGAGTCAAATATCGATCAAACTTTTTTTTATGTACATACATGTTTATAGAATATCAAATCATATCGTCACTATTAAATAAAATTTTCTTGAAAGTACGTATACAAGTAATCACCACGATTGGGACTTAAAAGCTGAATGTATTATTGTATTGTAATGGTAATTAACATTTTTATGCCATGATTTAAACACATTTTGAGCAGAATCAAACCATAAATAATTATAATTTTCTCTTATTTTTATTCGTCTTCAATCAATTCTGAAAGGAATGAAATTTTACGTAAATAAACTACACATACATTTCCTTGGTATCCTGCATTAAATATAATTTAATGTAATCTCTTCATTTAGTCTCAATAATAGTTCACACACAAAAATTTTTTAATTTCCCTGTTTATTTATTTTCTCCTTATTTAGTATAGTAGAATCACCTTCTACAGTTACTACATATATACTGTCGGATAAACACGTAGTATAGGTGCCATTGATGTATTACGTGAGTGGAAGTTCAACTGATTAATAAATAAATCTCCATTCTTAACTTCCAAGTTCACCAGTTCTTCTCAATTCCAACTCCGAAACTCCGGCAATCTCATTTGGGAAGAAATGGAATATATTTGGGGCAGTAGTGAACGGCTAAAGTTAATTTGCATTTTTCTTGAATATACTTATTTCTTTCTTTAAAATTTTTTTAAACGGTACTTAAATTAGTAGGTCTCATTTAATTAATTTAATGTAATGTAATGTAATGTAAATTAATTGATCTCATTTCCTTATGTGTATATATTATATAGGTCATCCGAATTTTCATGCAAACAGCAGTGGCACCAGCCCGTTAAAAAATAAAAAGATAAGATATTTTTAGAAATTAGTAAAATGTTTCAACCAAAAATGAAATTACAAAAATAAGGACTATTTGTAGTTCAAATTTGTAGGAATTATTTTTCTTAATTACACGAAACGTTAAAATTCTGAAATTGTCTCATCAGCGGATATTATATTTATAAAGATTTAGGAAATGTAACGTTCCATTTAAAAAAAAAACAATAATCTTGAACTATCATAAGAAAGTGACCCTGGATATATTATGTTTTATCAGTATAAGTGACCCATTAAACAGTTCAAGCTAGTCCTGACAAAGTTTTTAATAGAACTATGAAGTATAAATAACGAAGATATCGAGGATGGATAAAGTTATCGCCTCACCCTGAATATTTGTGATTACTACTACCAGTTACTCTTCCCTCTTACTTTACTCATTGCTCTCTAATCATTCCTTCCACTAACAATAACGATAAAAACTCATACCTCAGACTATTCAGCAAGAATTATTGACACTGCTTAAATTGTCGTGTACGTACCTGCAACACAATTAAAGAATATCATTAGCATCGAACAGTCTATCAATATTTTAATCCTTTACACTCAGATAATAGTTTGAATACATATGAGCGACTAGCAATTTCAAAGTAATTTTGTTGGTGTTGCGATATTGCCAATAACCTATTCACATGTGTTGTGTATCTGCCTTAATTGTCCTTCTATAATAAAAGAGAGTCTACGACAGTTGGTGCCACAATGTTTCCTTTCTCCTCCAAAAAAAATGTACAAATACCTAAAATTTAAATTTCATTAATTTATTTTGTCAACTTAGTATACGTAATTATAAATAAAACTTGAGTTAAATTGTGGTGTATAATATAATTATCTTGTATATTTTATTGTTATTCAGGATGGGCCAAATAAATGTGACAAGTCATGACTCCATTATTAGAGTCTTTAGAGAAAACAGTAAAAGGAAAAAGATGAAATATTCGAAGAGTACTATGGTAGATAGTTGCATTATTTTTTTAAATAGAAATGTATATTTTTCTTTGAGATTTTTCTCTAAAATTACTAATAACAGACTTTATAGTCAAACTCACTTTATCAACCCCGTGTATTTTATATCTATATAACCCTGCGATTCTTACTCCATTTTTCATTAATACATTTCCTATGTAATTTAACAATCGATCGAATAAAGTACAACACTTTTCCTCATCGTCCATCTTCAAAAAAACACTCATTCAATGTCGAATGAAATTTTTATGTGGGCATTTCAGTTGACTTTCCCAAGGGTAGAGCGGAAGTCCATTTAATCTCACTTTATACCTGAATTCTATTTTAAGTTGTCTAGATAAATATAAGCTCGAGCTGAAGAGATAACGACACGTCTAGCGAATCGGTGGCCAAAATGTTCTTTCGAAAATTGCGAGGACCGTCTACTTCGGGGTCACCCACTTTACGACCGTGATCTCGAGTGTTGTAGAAAAATTGGACGTTGCGGGTGTTCTGTATGGAACTTTATTATCTAGCTAACGATTGTAAATACAGAAGTTAAAGGAGTACGATCGAGAACAAGGATTGAGATTTCTCTCAAGAGATGTTGGGCAATTGATACACTTTAATCTGTAGTTTTGCAGAAATAAAATACCAACGCGGTTCTAGGAGTGGAACACCCCTTTGATTCTTCATGATTGCAATCACTTGATGAATTGCATTTATTAGAAGCTCTGACGAAAAGTTGAAATCAGAGTATTAGAAATTCTAATATTTCATAATACTGTGAGCAAAGATTTTTAAACAAATTTTTATTTTTCGAAATCACTCTTTTACAATTCACAAAATTGTTTTATCTCTTTCTGTAAAATTGTACTGTTTGTCTTAAGTGTCATTCATTCATACAACGATTTCCAATATTATTTCCTGTTTATGGTCTGAGACATAGTTGTAGGTACTCATATTAGTAACAATCTCTAATCTGCTCAATAATTTTGTAAATATATCTGCAACATTTTTTTTCTGATTTTATTTTAATAACAGACAATTTGATTCAAATAATTTTTATTTCTTCATTTACAAAATGATAATACACCTCAATATGTTTAGAACTTTTTTAGAAATGTTCCTTTTTGGCAATAATTGAAGCGCCTGAATTACAATATCTTCGCAAACTATTGGTTTTTTCGTGTCTACATTAAATAACTTGAATTGTAAACACAAAACATGTTTATATTAATTCAGACAAATAGATATTATAAAAATGAAAGACACCAGGGCATTTTTTTGTCGTGTAAATACTACATAAATTAATATATCTTTATAAAATAATATATATGTTTTCTTAAAATATGTATCTGTCAATATACAAAGTGTGCAAATACTATAATATTATTATATATAATAACATATAATGTAATAATAATATTATATGCAGTAATAAGTATACAATACTATTAACATTATCGATAGTATTTATTATTTATTCAGTGATGTTATCCATAGTACTTGAGTAAAAAATTCAAAAAATTTCTTTCTATAGAATTAAGAAAAAAAGACTCCTAATTAGAAAAAGAAAACCGCTCACGAGATTTCTCGGATTTCGCTGCTTAAGGACAAACGAGTAATCATCTAATTTCGAACGACAACGTCGCTGATCTTACAATCAGAGCAAACCTACTGGAAATAATGTGCAGTTGTCCAAGTGTTAATTAGTTCACCCGTGCACGAACATTCTCGCCACGTATCCCTCTAGAGTAGCACGTTCTAAATGCAATTATAGTGTGTACAGCTGAAGGGAAATATTGCATCTATTATTATTGCTATTATTATGTCAACATTTATGAAATGGTCCAAAATAGGTCTATCGTTATCAAAGGAATACCAAACGATTAAATTGCTCCAAAATGAAGCTTTTGTGAGAATTAATTGCATGAAAATAAATGTAAGTGCAGACTTTTCCTGTTATGGGATGTGTGTACGTATTAAGATTGAAAATCTTTTTATTTTCGAACAGTCGAAATTCATGTCACGTTACGTGGTGAAAAATGCTGTGAGGCGATGAAATGGGTGGGTAGTAACAGAATAAATATGTCCCGTTACACAGCTTGTGAGATATTTTTTTATATTTTAATATCTTGTGATTGGAACAATTAAAACTTAATCCGAAATAATTAAATGTTTATGATACATATAGTATCTTTCAGTGTTCAATTAAATATTAATAACAATTACGGTTAGGAATAAATATTCACTCGAGACATTACTCGTGAGAAATTTGTCAATATTTTAATATCTGCTGATTGGACAAACTAAATATTAATTTCTGACAATAGTTAAATTAATTATTAACAATATTTATTATTTAAACAATGATGGGAAATATGATTATGGTGTGGTATTAATGTTTCGTAAATTCTTTTGTGGATGGATCCAACGAGCCTTCGAATCGACATGTCACGACATGTCACGCGGTTGTTGTTCACCCTTCCCCTTCTCTACTTCGAGAGGCACAAACAATCTACGACGCACGACCGCGCCCTAGCAGGTATGCGAGGGGCGAGAGCTCATTCATCGTTGATCCTTCGTTCGATATGGATCTCGCGGTCGCGCGTCCGCGTCTCGCGTCCCTCCTATTTGTAGTTTCCCTTAGTATCTTAGTTTGGTTTGGTTAGTTTTAAGGTTGCGTGTACGAGTGTCTCCTCAGCCAAATAATTATTAATCAACTTGTTTTGTTTGTTCGTAAGTCCATATTGGACTCGCAACTTCGTGCTCGACTTCGGTCACTACTGCTTGATTTGATAAGTGTTGTGACCAACCATGTGACTGGCCGAGATCGGTTGCCGTCCTCTAGTGGGTCTGATTTGAGAGAGGGTCAATCGACGCCTCCGAGGAATCTTCTACTCTCTGTACGCGTCAGGCGAAGTCCAGGCTCCCGGCGCAGCGCAGCTCAAAAGAGCCGTCAGACGGATGCAAGTCGTGTCCTGGACTCCTGACGTTGTGCAGAGAGTAGAACTCCGTTTCGGGACTCTACGACCGTCAGACATAGCTGGTGTCGCCAGGGCAGGGCACCCCGACGCGGTGCTACCTACGTCGTACACTGTCAGGTTGGGACCTGGGCCCTCGGCAGCAGGTATGCAGGGAGTAGAGTACTGGCGGACACGTTTTGATCGTCTTTCTCTCGAATCAGACCCACCAGAGGAAACGGGACTGACTCTGTAAGTCCAGTTACATGGTCGCGTCGTGTCGCGAATTAGCCTTCACTCCTCTTAGTTCAAATAATTATTTGGCAGAGTCAGACTTAGACTTTGGAAATCGAAGGGAATTTTGTTTCCCTTTGATTTTCATCGTTTCGTACTTAGTATTAAGCTCGTCGACTCTATGTAGAGTATGCATCTACGTATGTATACTCTATGTAGAAGGAGATCGAAGGAAGTTTGATTCCTTCTATCTCCGGGTCTCCAGTCGCAGCAACCTCCACGTGGTGAGACCTGGTAATCGGTATTATTCGTGACGAACAATCCTTCGTCACGAGTAATTCCGAGCTAATGGCTGCGAACTTGGAATAAGATCTTTAGATATAAAAAGTGCAAAGTGTAAAGTGTAAAGTGTAAAGTGTAAAGTGTACAGTGTAAAGTGTAAAGTGAGAATAGATTTAGATTAGCAGGAATATAATTAGTTTTCAGAAAAATTCATTTGTATAAATTATGTATTACCATTGATATATTTTTATTGCAAAATGTTAGTCAATTTTCACAACAATTCCTATATTTAAACTACAGATCAAACTACGTAATACGTATTTTCTGAAATGTTGTTTTCTTGTATTGTATTGTATTGTATTGTATGTTTCTTTATTGTGTAACAATTAGCGTTGTTATTTACACATTTCCGTTGTACATGAACTATTTTTTTTTTTACATTTCTTTTGTTAACAAAAAAAACCTTATCCTAATATATTCCGCTCGATTATAATATTTTGTACGTGTAACTGTTTACTTATTAACTATTTGTACATTTTGTGGTTAGTAGATAAAAATCAACAAATAAATACTTTATTTTTGTTTTTCTTTCTTAGCCCTGTGTTATTTTGCTTGATACCTATTCTGTATTGCGCCTCTGGGGAAGTTTCCCATATCACAGTTTCTTTAATACTGTTAATCCTCCCTTTATTTGTGCTTATATATATACTATATGTGTACTTATATAAATATATATATACAAAAAAAATAGGATTACATTTAGCTTATTGATCTTTATTAAATCTAAATTGACCAATATGGTCTCAGTCTTCATTTGAGCTTTCGTTATTGTATTCCTATTTTCTTTAATCGTTTGTATATATATATCCTTTTTTTTTTTTTAAAAGTCGCGTACAGAGTTAATAGGAACGATTCCTAGCTTTGAATACATTATTTTTTCGTTATCCTGTGTTAGTAGGATCTGACTAGCTAGTAATTCTTACAATTCAATATTGGCTTCTTTTAAAAAGGCTATAATTGCTTTAAGTACTGAACTCTTTTCGCTGTTTATTAAATGCACTATGTTATAATTACTGTTATTAATTAAGGTACCTATTTTATCATACATTTTTAGACGCGGAGTAGTTCTAAACGGACATCTGAAGAGGACGTGCTCTATTGTTTCTTCCTCCATTCTATTCTCGATATTGTGTCTATGTTAACGATCATAAATTCTATTTCTTCTAAAGCTATCTCTAAACTAGCCCCTTCTGCAGAGGTTTTGTAACAATTCCAAAGTGGGTTATGTGCATTAAAATCGCCTGCAATGATTGTATTTTTATTTAAATTTAATGTGTTAAAAAGTTCGAGCCACTCCCTGGTGCAAAATCTTCCGTTTGTCCTATAAATTAAACCTATCTGAAATATTTGTTTTTGGTTAGTATCAAGAATCTCCACCACTAGTGTCTCGAACCTTCTATCTATTTTATATGATTTGATCTTCTTTACATTTATATCCTCTTTATAATAAATACCTAGTCCGCATCCTTGTTGGTAGGTTTTATTTCCTACTCTTCCTATATTATAGTCATTTCCGATATTAATTAACTGGTAACCTTGTATTTGATAGTTATTGTAGTCTAAAATCCACGTTTCCGTTATAAGCATAATATCATAATTGCTGATCTTTGTTTTAAGTTCGTCTATTTTATTTCCTATACTCCTTGCATTCCATAATCCTATTTTCAGTTTTACATTACTGTGCATTTTGTTAGATTATCGTATATTCTACTATCACTGTTTTGTACTTTAAGCCTGTGGAGAAAATTATCGTGAGTATGTAAGGAGTAGCTGAGTTTATAAATGTATTTACTTTTGGGTTTGTTGGCTATATTTTTAGAATGGTTAACAATGTATGTACTATTTTCTATTTTTTCAAATAAAGTTAATTATTAACCGAATTGTGTCTATTAATTTTCGTTCCAGTTTTTTAGCCTGATTTATGGTTATTATTATTATTATTATTTTCTTTTTTATATCTTAATTTTCCTAACATTATAGATAGAATTTGTTTGATTGACACCTTATTACTATGCTTAAATCTTTTTATGTGGTATCAACTTTTCATATATAATGAAGAAAGAAAAAGGAACCATTTCTCATTGCTAATATATTTCTTTTCTGAAATTTTTCCTTACTGTGCTTTTCTTCTTTTTTTTTTCAAAAAATTCTTTAACTGTAAATCTTTTAATTCCTTTTTTTTCTTTTTTTTTTAGTTTTAGTATTAAACATTATCTGTTCCTATAGCATAACATGATATAAAATACAATAAACGTGTAATATATAATATGAAAACAAAAATAAATATGAGTTGTTTGTATATCTCTTAAAGAAATAAAAATATTAAGTAAATTCTCTTACTTGTTCTCTGGTTGAGAGTTTACAAAATCTAAATCATCGTCTGTCTCTGTTTGAGGCGATTTAAATGATTCGGAATAATTATCTTCTTCCTTATCCTGAGTGTCCGGAATGACTTTTTGAAACGTAAAGTCCATTTCTTCTTGGTTCGGCTCTACTGGGCTCTTCTGTTGATCGGTTGTTTCAGTCTTTTCTTCACTCTTCTTTTGGCTAGTCAATTCTTCAATGTGAGGAGTTCCTTCCCATTCCTCATTGGACATGTATCCTGATTGTGGGTTAGTCGACGAAGCCTTTTTTTCTTCCGTCTGCGTCGGTCTGGGTGAGGTTTTTGGTAAAATTGAATAATTGTGTTTACTTTTGCTTCTAAATTCTGGGATATGTAGGTTGTCTTCTCTTATTGGCGTGGTTCTATGTTTAGATGTAGTAGGTTTATTTTGTTAGTAGAATTCTTTATTCTTGATGACTATTGGAGGTTCTTTTCTAATACTTTTTGTATTTTGGTATCGCTCGTCTTTGTAGGTTATAGGTATCTTTCTGATTTCTCTTTCTTGCTGGAAATTATGTTTTTCTTTGTGGTAATTTTTAAGATAGTACCTTTGTTTGTCTTCGTATATCTGGTCGAGTTCTCTTTCGGTTGGTTCTCCTTTGCTTCCCTGAGTATATTTATGATCCCTTGTGGTTCCTGGTGACGATTCTTTCAGTTTATTTTTTATAATATTGGTGAGATTTTGTTCTTTGATCCATTTTATCAGTTCTTCTATATCGTTGTCATTTTGGATGCTAAAGTTGGTCTTATTGGGTTTATAACTCCTTTGCTTATGAAGATAGCTTTCCTTTCTCTCCTCCGTATCGTATTCATGATGCATTGGTGAAAGTATCTGGGTATCTTCCTCTTCTAATAGATAAAATCGATTATTTTTGCTATTACTGACCTTTAAAGACTCTGGAATGAGACGTCCTTTGCTATCGTACCCCCTCGGTTGCCTTCTGTTCGGTGTGAACCAGTCGTTTGCTCTTATCGGGCACGGTCTGTCCTCCCATTTTTCTATTTCCATAGAATATCTGTTTTTATTGCTTCTTTGTCCTAGTGCAGGGAAATCCTCTTCCTTGTATCTGAAGTTGTTGTTGCCTCTAAAGTTCAATTCCGTCATTGCGACGCTTTTGGCCTCATGGAAAGACATATTTTTGTATGCGATCAGTTTATTAATTGCTTTTTCCAGCACTGCATATGGGCATTGTCTATTTAAAGCCGAGTGGTCGTCTTCGCAGTTTGAGCACCTTGGGGGGTTAGAACACTCTCCGTGTGCTGTGCTTCCGCAGTTGAAACATTTACTTGTTGCTTCTCGACAGAAGCGCTTTGTATGACCGAATCTTAAATATTGATAACACTGCCTAATGTTTCTAACAAAAGGGGTCACATTCAGCGAGACGTGCCCTTCCATGATCACTAACTTGGTGGGAAGGCTAGTTCCCCTAAACTTCACTATCACCAGGTTGTCAACCTTCTTCCTCCTTCTCAGTCTTTCAAAGGATTCGATATTTTGTCCCGGGGAAGTTTCCTCCTTTAGTTCTTCCAATGAGTATTCCCATTCCTTTATAATCCCTATCCTGAATTCGGATCTCCTTGGTATGCGGATTTTGTACTCCCCATTGTTCTTTTTAACGTATTTGTTAAATATAGCTCTTCCTTCTTCTGGATATTTTATTTTAATTTCTGCTATATGTTTGTTAAGCATTTTGATAGCTTCTATTTTTTTTAAATCCTCCCTTAGGAATCTAAAAATTTTAAGATAGTTGAGTTTCTTATTAGATTTGAAATTAGCTTTACCTTCTTTTTTGTCGTTCCTTCTAACTACTTCTAATTCGAAAAGAGAAATATAATCCGTGTCCCCTTTAGTTGGGGATTTCTTTTTAGTCTGTATCACCTTTTTTTTGTCAAAAGACGAATCTGAATCTGTGTCTTTTTCTACATGTGCCACGCCACGTGTTGCGTATCGGCCACCCACGCTTCTTACCTTAGAAATTTCCTCCCTGGAATTTATCGATTCAATTATCGACCGAACGTTTAAATCCTTTTCTGTATTATTTTCCGCTTCGCTTTGATATGTATTTACTTCTATATTAACTTTTTCGTTTCCTATTATTTTCAACTTCTTCCTCACGCTTCTACTTTCATCACTGTATTCGTTCTCGATTGCCTGTTCTAGACTATTTCTTCTTGTTTTCACTTTCTCTTGTGATGGTGGCGCTGAGTGGATCTCCTCCGGCGCGCTGGTTGGTCCGTCCCCTTCTTCTCGGTTTCTTCTTATTGGTTGAGCTAAATCTTCTTCCTTCCTATAGGCTCTCATCTTGTATATTTCTTCGGCTGATCTCTGGATCAATTTGATTTTTGGATCACGTAGTGCCAACGCACTTCCGGTCTTGGGGAGGGAGACTCCTCTCTCCCCCCCCTGTTCCTTCTTCATCCTCCTCGTGACTATCCCTCATGTAGAGAGAGAGGTTAACTTTATTTCACTGGTCACATCTCGATCGGGTGAGTCCCCCCCTTTGAAAATTATATTCTTGGGTTGTTCCCCCCACCTCACTTAATGTTTTAATTATAAATTCTATTAGTTAATTTGTATATTTACACCACAATTTTACTTTCTACCTTGAACCACAATTTTCCGTTGTTACCCTACCACGCGGCAAACCGGAAGTCATAAGAACATGATATTGAAGAGCTGGAATAAGTTTTAATTCTAGCTCGAAACGTACCTCTTGTATCAGTGTCACATGAACAAAGAAGAAGTGTACCACTTCTTCGATAGCGAGCCGCGACCCTCGACACAGATATACGAGGGGTGAGAGCTCATTTGTCGTTGATCCTTCCGTCGATATGAGAAATAAACATCAGAAATAAACTAAGTAACTAAAGAAAGGGGAAAGAATGTTACTTTTAGACGATACTTGAACATTATTTTATGAAGTTTTGATATACGATATATTCTACCTAAAGTTGTAAATCTATATTTGATTTATTCGTCTGAACAATGTATGTAGTATTGTAATATCAATGTATGTAGAAAATTACATGATTGGTCTGAGCAAGTCCATATAAAAAGAGGACAAGATTATCTTACTTTCATTCTGTACCACCTACTGTTACAGACACGTCTGGTCAACCTTCGGTACTTTTACCTCATATTTCATTCTATTTGCATTTTTATTGCATTGCATCGCTGCTTTCGAAAGCCATTGCATTCTTCAATTTCAACCATTAACATACCAGTAACCAGCATAAAAGTTAATGCTCTCAATCCCTTGACCTACAACTACGTGTGAGGCTGGTAGTCGGGCCAAATGTAAACATTACGGGCATGTCCCGTGGTACAACGGTTGCGGATTGTAATAATATCACACCATTGTCGATTATTAATTTTCTAAGATTGAAAATCTTTTTATTTTCGAACAGCTGAAATTCATGTCCCGTTATATGGTGAAAAATGCTGTGAGGCGATGAAATGGGTGGGTAGTAACAGAATAAATATGTCACGTTGCACAGCTTGAAAAGAACAGCAAATAAAAAAGAGGACGCACAGTGTGATATTGCAGCGATCTAGCTGGACAAAACCAATATTTCGAAACCTATTGGGTCGTCCACACACGAAGCTACTCAAAAGATATGTAAATGGTTGGTGATTGAAATCACAAACTAGTTACTTATTGGTTAGTAATGATTTTGAACATCTTTAGAAAAAGCATCTACCGCTGTCCGTTTCGGAGTCAAAGTATTGACTTATTATTGATTTATTCTTATCAGACCTAATCGCTGTATGAGTCAATAACCCTTAAGAGGTTTTTAATTTGAAATAAAAATAATAACCAAATAATTCGTTATTATTTTTATTTTCAAACATTTGTATTTATACATAACGGGTCGAAATAAATTATTTCTAATATTATAGTTACATTTTATTTTTATTCCAGTTCAAAGTGGCCCAGATCTAATTCGTGCGAACAGCGTACCTATTATTATGATGTCAACCTTATACCGAAAAATACGAGATTTGTCTGGAAACAAATTCATATTAAACGACGACAAGGCTATTTTGCTCGCCATCTTTCGATTATTAATTTTCTAAGATTGAAAATCTTTCTTACTGTTACGTACGCGTATGGCCAACGATTGGTATTTTTACCTTATATCTTATTCGCTTGACATTTTTATTGCAATTGCACCGGTGCTTTTCGAATGGCCATTACATTCTTCAATTTCAACCATTAACGTTCAATGCAGCAGCGTAAAGGCGATACTCTTAAAGGATAAAAAGACAAAAACAAATTGAACATCCCTTAACAGGGTCGTTAACAAATAACGGTGCTGGTGAAAGTATTATAATGTGTTACGCGAGGCTCTCCGATACTCAGAGATACAGCAATATCGGGGCAGTTTACGTCGCTATCACGGTCCCAATCTCATTTCATTAGGAAGCGTAGGTGTGGAGAATTTTATTGTCGGTACAAACGCAATTTATGCTCAGCTTCCGGCTCGACGATGTGACTGTCGTAACTAATCGATAAAGCAACCACGCCGATACCAGTTTCGAGCGAACGTTTTTGCTATTTTTTCACAAGGTTAAATGAGCTTTCAGAATTGCATGAAATTTCATATTCATAAGTTTTTAGGACCGCTGATTTTGGAGAATCCAATATGGCCACCTTGTATGCCAAAAAGTTATTAGATTTGCATAAAAAGTCGAGTATCATATTTTGATAATCAGTTAGTCATCAATTCTTTCAAACCGTAACATTTCTTACATCACATTTGTATCACAAACTACGTAACTAAATACAGCATAACATAACTAAAATACAATTGCAACATCTGTTCTATAAAACAATATGGTTAATTTACCATAGAATAATAGTCCACCGTATACACGAACCAGTAAACGTATTATTATAACTAAGTGATGTTGCGTACCACGTAGACCATAATAACATGTTCGAAGCCAATGGCAATTTAGGAAAACAATTGTAGTTGAAGATTAAATATTAATGTGTTTAAAATTTCACCATAGTATTCATTATATATACATAAATCTTTCTGCTATGGATACGAATCAAATAAATGACACCAAAATAATTTTTGTTTACTTTAAAGATATCTTATAATATAATACAATATACATATAATACAAAATGATTTATTATTGTACGACTTATGGGTTTTCTTTTTATAATTCCCAAAGAAGCCTCTCTTCTTACAATTAGATGTTTACACTAAAATAACATCCCTAACGCAAATTAACTCTTTGGGGCACGGTGGGATTAAAAGTGACCCACCTTTTTGATGGACCGTAATGCATGGTGGGACATTTTTAATCCCACCTCGAAATTTTGCAATAGCTGCATGTGTATAGGTTTATATTTCGTCTTATTTACGTAAAGCAGTTGATACTATATTCGTCCAATGTTACAAATGTATGCACTTACGTTGGCAACTTTCAACATGCTAATACCGGTTCAACAATTGTTGAAAGCGGAAGGTTTATTGCGATAATATTTCTTTCCTGGTTTTATGTGAAAAATCGTAGAGGTAAGTTAATTCATATAAAAATTAGTTCTATATAAACAAGTGAAGTGTTTTATAATAAAAACTAAAGATTAAATTTGTTTGCAAATGATGAAAGTATGGTGGGATTTTATTCGTCCCACCATGCAACTTGGGGAGTAATACAAAAAAACATATTTTTATTTATTGTTTATGTTTTAATATTCTTAAAACTATAAATGTGACGCCCCTTGTTAGTATATTTATTTTGTTACATTATGTGATACCTTTATTAATAAAAATATAACAATTTTGTTTGATTTCAAACGCAATAAAATTCCTGTGCAACATGGGTCTATTTTATGACCCGAATTCCTGTGCCGCAAAGAGTTAAAAGAGTAGATTTTGCATTTATTGTGAATTCTAATATGAAAAACATAAGCAAAATACAACCAAGGTTAATTCCATCAAAGTATGACTTATAGAAACAGAAAGAGACGCGATACGCTTGATCTCATCGCTACTTGTATCGAATGGAGAACTCTCGAGTATCCAAGTCGTTGTCAAGGTATCCTAAGAGGAAAAAGACTTCACCTGGACAGAGCATTAAGCGGAAAATCACGTGAATCGATTCTTTCATTACCACCATCATAATTTGACGCATGAAAACACTTCATTCCTTTACATTCTGCTTTCATAATTTTCTCATTACGTCTGTTAATTATCACCATCTCTCACCGATGCGAAAATGCAAAGGGAAAAATAAATTCTGATAATCATCTCAGAGACGGGCTTGGCTTATAAGTAGACGCGTAGGAGTCTAGCAGACCTTCACTGGAATATATCATATGCTGCAAACTGACGTGGATCAGTTATTTTTTAATTAAATTGCAAATATAGTGAATAATTCATGCGAAATAATTTCCTTGTAAAGAATTCAAGGTAATTTAATTTTATTCTAAAAGGCTATTTCGATCATTTGAATAGTGTGACGAGTATTTGTTCGTTATGGAAAGCAATTTGAACTTTTGTATTATATTGACAATTTAATAATGTTATGAAAAGAAAGAAATTCTAATTAATGTTTCGTCTGTGGACTAAAACTGTATTTCCTCGAGCAATTGACACAATTGTGTTTTTACCGAACATGAAGGTATCAGGAATACTAAAAGGGAATAAAAATTTCCTTTAAATTAACCAACGTTTCGAAACTTAATGTTCAAACACATAATGTCATGAGAAAGATGAAAATAGACCTAGAAAATTTTTGTTTATTTTACAGGTGATATATTACAATTCAAAACAACTTTGTCAAATATATCAAAATATATAAAATACCATCTTCAGAAGTTTCCACGTTTTTAACTTTATTACATAATTTATTATTATAAATATTATTACAATTTTTTTGTTTTTAAATATTAAGTTTCCAAATGTAAATTAACTAAATTAATCGGAAGATTTCATTTACGTTCAATATTTATGATTTACTTATATATTCTATTTCAAGAATTTTAAATGGCACTGTCAATGAGGAAGAAAATTGTTTTTCCATCAAAGAAACACTAATAGAAAATTTTATCCATCCTACGACATTGAAATTTATTCCACATTCAACATATACAAATGTAGAATGTTAGATTAAAATCCTGATTTTGTAAAACCTGAGGAGGGTCTCAAATCATAGAAATCGAATCTTAATTTAATATTTACTGTAATGAATACTTTGTTGATGAAATAAAATTAATAGAATAAGTAAAATTTAATTTCTTTAATTTTAATCAACTTCAACAAGAATTGATTACATTATTGATAGCAGAAAAATAAGAAAGAACATTATGGTCATTCATAATTTTGGAAAAACAGGACAAATTGGGAGTTTGCTAAACTGTTGGATGTGTACTTATAAATTAATTAAACTTCAATTAATCATAGGATTGTTGAAACCTAAGTTGAGAACATTTCAACGAATTTTCGAGATAGGTCCAGACTTCACGTGTTGTAGATGTCCGCCTCTAGAGACGTTTTCCTGTTATTTACTAAACAGAACAATAGGTCCAATAGGAAGTCGTCCCTAACTCAGGCCTGCAGACATTTCCCGAGCATCAATCTTTCAGCTCATCCACTACTTCCAGCATCGCACCATCCAGGTACTTCCGTCTAATGAAAATACTATCTTAAAATGAGGGGATACATCCCTATTTTTTAATAGAAAAATATTTTAAAATTCTTCAGAAAAAGCTGATTGTGCAGTATGTTAATGAAGTTTCTATACAACTTTATGCGTGTTCTCGATTTGTTTGATTTTTATAAGTTTTATAATTATTATTTGCCAAATATTTAGTATTTATTGATCTTTAGGACGATCCATGATGCAGTTTACAAAACAAAAACAAGATCAATTTTAAATCAGCAAAAACATTTCAAAAAGGGGACGAAGGATACTGTCTGTATTTTTAATAATAAAATACGTTTCTTAAAGTTGAATTTATTTTTTTTGCGTTTAATTGTAATTGTGTGTACTTCAATTTAACATAATAAATTTATAAGTATTCCATACCACGTGTGTTCCAGGAAAACATAATCTTAAAACCCATTTCGGAAACAAAAATTTCACTATAATGAACTTAAATACGTAACCTAAATGATTTAGGCTAAATCTCAACTTGGTGGATATTACAGTATGTCTGTATATACGAAGTCCAGTAGTCAATAAATTTTGCTCATTGTAATTCTTGTAACAGGCTACAAGTGTGCTTAACAATTATTTAGCGTAGAAATTAATTCTGTTACTTGAACATTGATTGTTTTGACATTTTGTTCTTGCAATTTGCTCTCTTGGAATGTTTGATTGAGATAAGATTAAGCATTATATGGTTATTATTTAGACAATGAATTTCTACACCTAGTATTATTGACAGTGAAACAAACTAAATATTTTTGATGACAATATGTATATCGCGCTCCCTTAGAATATGTGACCGAAGGGAGAATTACAGTTGTATAAATGAATAGTAAGTTTACTTTAGAAAGGAACAGAATTAATTTCTACACCTAACGTTATTTAAAGCTTAGCGATAAAATATTAGGTACCGGAAAAAGTTCGTGCGGTTTATTCGTTAATTGTGACTATATATATATATATATCGATTTTCGTGTGGTAATTGGCAACTGTAAGACATGAGTTTGGTTTCATTTTAAAGCTCGATCTTTGTAATTGGTATGCATGCTCTATGGAGTTCAATTGTTTCGTTGTTGTGTAGCTATAGGAACAGTAAACATGGACAGCGAAAAAGTAAAAATTCGTGCTTTTATTCTTTACGAATTTAAACTTGGCAGTACAGTAGCAAATACAGCAAGACGCGTTTGTAGCGTTTGTGGGGAAGGTGCCGTTGGTGAAAGAACCGGCAAAGAAATGGTTTAAAAGGCTCAAAGAAGGAAATGAATCGGTAGATGACGAACCGCGTTCAGGACGTCCATCTGTCATCGAAGACGAAAAATTCATCGAGTGCGTAAGTTCAAATCCAAGAAAAAGATGTTCTGAGCTTGCTCAAGTGTTCGAATGTGAAGACTCTACCGCAAGAAAGCGAATTCATTCTCTTAATTTTCACAAAAGATTGGGCAAATGGATACCGCACCGTTTAACGGAAGAGAACAAATACTCCCGGCTGAGCATTTGCAATATCCATTTATTGATCGAATTTTAGCTTGTGATGAAAAGTGGGTGGAATATGATAATGTACGACGATCACACCACTGGGTTCAGAAGAGGTCGTGTGCAACAGGAACCATACAAAAACCGAGTCTCCATTCGAAGAAGGTGACGATCACTGTTTGGTGGACTACATGACGTATCGTTCACGTTGATTTTCTTCCACGTGGCGGACTATTACTGCAGATACTTATTGCAAAGAAATTGATGATAAATGGTGATTATTTCGTTGAATAAACCTATGATTTAAAAGAGATTTGAGTATTTGTATTTTTCTCTGAAAATCCACACGAACTTTTTCCGGTACCTAATAGAACAGAAACGACAATCTATTACGTCTTTCGCAATACGAACGCAATCCGACTATCCTGTGAAATTCTCGAAATGCTATCACGATTATTGGATTATCAGCTCCGAAATTGTCGTTGATAGATATCCCCCAAAGTACATCCGATTCCATCAAGTTTACGCGTGTGCCTTAGCAAATTAATTCCATTAAATCCGTTTCAAACGCTTGCAGTGCAATTTGGGAGTAGGCGAAGTGTTTAGCGGAGTTGTCGCGTTATAACTCACTTAACAAGTTATAACTCGATCAGTCCCATTAAAAGTGGAATCCGTACATTCTTACGGGTAAGCAATTACTTAAAAGGTCATTTTATCGCTCTTTAACCAGCACGGACCGTGTACTTTCATTTACAAGCGGCTTCTTGTAAAATAGGAATTATCATGTTTACTAGTATGTGATCCAGCTGGTTTCATGATGAGAATTTAATTAACTCCTACGCAATTTTCCATTCGGGTGATTTTCAGGTGTGTTGTTCTATTAATTTTAACATAAAGGAAAACATGGCTTTACTTTCTCTGAGGAACATGGTTCAATGAAATTTAATAGAAAACTTTATGAGAAAAAATAATCTTTATTTTTCTCAGCAATATCATTATATTCTTTCTTGCTTATAAGAACAAATTTAATTACGTATAGAATAAATTAAATACATAATTCATACTCAATGTAGAAGTGACAAAAACAGGGAGAAAAGATCAAATACATAAATAATTTCGCAGTTTTCCATTAAAATAATTTTTAGTTCTCTAGACATGTTTATTTTAATAAAGGAAAACATGGTTTTACTTTCTCTGAAGAACATGATTCGATGAAATTAAATACAAAATTGTATGGAAGAAAATAATTTTTATTTTCAACCATCTTGGAAAAGGAGGTTATTGAATTCGACATGTATATTTTTTTTTCCTCGGCAACATCGTTATATTCTTTCTTGCGTGTAAGAGCAATTTTAATTTAGGTAAGATGGGTTCTTTTTTCAAATACAATGTTTATATTTATTCTATTTAAGATATAGAATAAATTCAATACATAATTCATACTCAATGTAACATTGACAGAAAATGATACATTTAGATAATTTTACATTTTTTATGACCTATTTTTCCAGATAATATTTAGACCAGTAAAACTGAATTCTGATAGACAACTTTTATGTTTATATTAAACTTCTAACAATAAGATAAAATTGTTCCAATGATTTCGAGGATTAATTACAATATAACTAAAAAAAATCATAAATAATAATTGCTATTAATATGTCAATCCTTCGGAGTAAATTGTTTTCCTCTATAACAAAAATAGAAATGAATAGAAGAATAAACAATTCCCAACGCTAAGTGTCAATAATATTTATATTAAACACATAAAACAATTGGATAAAACAGGCATATTATTATTGTTCTGTAATGTTACTAAATCTAAATGAATTTTCGTTTTCCTTATCTTTCCAAAAGAATTTTTACGTCACGAATTTTTCTTTTAAATTCCAATTATACGTTTCTGTCTCACGCTCTATGTATCCTCCTTCTTCTCTCGATGTTTAAAGTATAAAGATTCCTCTGCGAAATTAATAAATAATGTTAGAGTCTTCTATCGAACTAAACGAATTACCCAATCAAGGCAAGCAATAATTAGTACTTGGTTAAAATACTCCTTCATGCATTTGACTTTCATTTCGACCTAATTTCACTTGACACAACCCGATTAATTAACAAAACTGACAAAGTCGATTCCCTTCGTCGAGTCGATCTCAGTCTCCAGCGATGTCTAATCCAATCAAAACGTCGCGTAATCCGATTATGCGAGAACGTTCGATTCTTCGATGAGAATCGTTCGTGAGCTTAACACGTTTAAAAATCATTTCCCGCGACCATGCTTAAGAATGGAATTTGCGATGCGAATAATTCCCGCAGCTGTCGCCACAATTCTCCCTTCAACTTCGAACATTTAATAAGGTGAAAAACTGACACCAGACTTCCCTGATTTTTTTTGTTTCTCTCTCCGCGACCGACCATTTCGTAGAATGCATTTTTTTTTCCTTTTTTTTCTTTTTGTTAGACGGTGGACGTGGGTTATTATACCTGAACACCTCCGAGTTTCAGCAAAAATGGCGACGCATAATTTCTGGCAATAAGTTTCCTCTGGTAGTAAGAAGATTGCCCTCGCAACAGCTGCTTGATGCGTATTAAAAAGGTTGACGGGCTTCGTGAACGGTGTCCGTTAGTGTGAAAACGTTATCTTTATTTAATTAGGAATATCTCATGACTTATTACTAGATTTTATGCATTTATGACGTACAGTAATATGGAAAATATACATAATGTATGTTGAAGTATCCTACAATTTATATAATAATATTGCTATTTCGTTTTGCTATAAATACGTACAAATTAGAGTGAATTATCCGCATAATGGAACCTAGGTCAAATTTCATTTGTTATATCATTTTAATTTTTAAATAATTGTATATCAATCTAATGTAATTCTAATGAAATTCTAATAAAATATCAATATAATATCGATAAAATTCTAATAAAACTCTAATACAATTCTAATCCAACCCTTTTAACCACAGAAAGTGTCTGTCTCGTTGACGCATACACACATTCATGATGGATTCGAAAGGAAAATGCATCAATAGTGTCCATTCTAAGAAAAATAAATACCAAAAAAAGTCTTTGAACTTCGGAATATAAAATATGAAGTAACTCTTACAAATGCACCTTCATTCTTACATTATTCTCTATACATTCGTCGAAAAATTACTTTGTGAAACTTAGTGGCCATGTAATTTTCTTTGAAACGAAAATCACAAAGCACAAGCCTGCATCGTGTTGAATCATATTGAATAAAGGGCATGGTTGTACTGCTTTGAAAAGCACGGAAATTGCTAAAAGTTAGAAAACTTGTAGCCTCCGAGTCTTCGTGACCCGCAAACTTACGAACAGTTTCCAAACTGTCTGGAACAAAACGAGACCGGTGAAAAGAGTTTCGGGCATGACTATTTAAATTCGACGGAGTCGTCCTTACAGTCGCATTTCGCGAAAGTTTGACAAATGAGAGGGTTTAGACCTCGTAATTCTAGGTTTTCGACATCACTCGAGACGATCGCAACTCATAGTCGATTGGTTGGGATAACACAAAAGAAATTGCAATAAGTAAAATGAAATTGTTCAATTTTCAGTGATGTGATTTATAATTTTAACAAAGGATAACTAACGTTGCTATTTTTTGCTGAGACTAAAGGCAATTGTGAAGACATCCTTTGGAATAAATTCTGATATTTTT